>NC_091353.1:10434728-10437228 GCF_038502225.1 Cherax quadricarinatus
GCTGCTGCTGCTGCTGCTGTTACTGCTGCTGCTGCTGTTGCTGCTGCTGCTGCTGCTGTTACTGCTGCCTTTGCTGCTGCTGCTGCTGCAGCTGCTGCTGTTACTGCTGCTGCTGTTACTGCTGCTGCTGTTACTGCTGCTTTTGCTGCTGCTGCTGTTGCTTGTAAAAATTACGTCTCACGTTATAGGAAAAAGTTGAACTCTGCCTCTAGGAAGGACAATGCTCACCTGGCAGCAGTCAAGGCACAACATGCTGGGGATTGTTTATTGACCGTTGATAGCTACTGCTAGTGTAATCACTTGGTTCCTGAGACCATTGTTAGCAGTGTATCTGCAGTGCTGCATCGCCAGACCAATTTGGTCTTCAGGGTATTATCTGACTCAGGTCTGAGCGTGAGGGATAAGGAGTAGCAGAGGCCAATACTATCATTAAGTTGATTAATTAGACACAGGCGCAACACCTCGGTATCTTTAGTGTGGAGACGTTTCTCCACGCAGTGCCTTCATCAGTCCCATACAAAGGTGAATGCGGAAGAGTAGTTTGAGGTAATCAGTCCCTCAGCCTAGAGTTGATGTAATCAGTCCATCAGTCTTTTCAAGACTGATGATGTCATACATATATACAAACATGTGAACAATAACAAAGGTCACAACTTGAAGTTGAAGACTCATATGAGTCACAGGGATGTTAGGAAGTATTTCTTCAGTCACAGAGTTGTCAGGAAGTGGAACAATGTGGAGAGTGATCTAGTGGAGGCAGGATCCATACATAGCTTTAAGAAGAGGTATGATAAAGCTCATAGAGTAGGGAGAGTGATCTAGAAGCGACCAGTGAAGAAGCGGGGCCAGGAGCCGTGACTTAACCCCTGTAAGCACAATTAGGTGAGTACACACATATATACATCCACCTGTGTATATACGGAGAATAATGTTGCTTAGTGCAGGTGGTAAGGTAAATCAGACTTAGTGGCGGGGATGAATAATGATCAATTTACTGTGACATAAGACACTGTTCAGCTGGGCTACCCCCCTCCCCCTCCCCCCTCCAGTAACTCCACTTCCCCTCCCAGTAACTCCACTTCCCCCTCCCAGTAACTCCACTTCCCCTCCCAGTAACTCCACTTCCCCTCCCAGTAACTCAACTTCCCCTCCCAGTAACTCCACTTCCCCCTCCCAGTAACTCCACTTCCCCCTCCCAGTAACTCCACTTCCCCTCCCAGTAACTCCACTTCCCCCTCCCAGTAACTCCACTTCCCCTCCCAGTAACTCCACTTCCCCCTCCCAATAACTCCACTTCTTCCTCCCAGTAACTCCACTTCTTCCTCCCAGTAACTCCACTTCCCCCTCCCAGTAACTCCACTTCCCCCTCCCAGTAACTCCACTTCCCCCTCCCAGTAACTCCACTGCCCCTCCCAGTAACTCCCCGTCCCCCTCCCAGTAACTCCACTTCCCCTCCCAGTAACTCCACTTCCCCTCCCAGTAACTCCACTTCCCCCTCTCAGTAACTCCACTTCCCCTCCCAGTAACTCCACTTCCCCTCCCAGTAACTCCACTTCCCCTCCCAGTAACTCCACTTCCCCCTCCCAGTAACTCCACTTCCCCTCCCAGTAACTCCACTTCCCCCTCCCAGTAACTCCACTTCCCCCTCCCAGTAACTCCACTTCCCCTTCCCAGTAACTCCACTTCCCCCTCCCAGTAACTCCACTTCCCCTACCCAGAAACACAACTACCCCCTCCCAGTAACTCCACTTCCCCCTCCCAGTAACTCCACTTCCCCCTCCAAGTAACTCCACTTCCCCCTCCCAGTAACTCCACTTCCCCTTCCCAGTAACTCCACTTCCCCCTCCCAGTAACTCCACTTCCCCTCCCAGTAACTCCACTTCCCCCTCCCAGTAACTCCACTTCCCCCTCCCCGTAACTCCACTTCCCCCTCCCAGTAACTCCACTTCCCCTCCCAGTAACTCCACTTCCCCTCCCAGTACCTCCACTTCCCCCTCCCAGTAACTCCACTTCCCCTCCCAGTAACTCCACTTCCCCCTCCCAGTAACTCCACTTCCCCCTCCCAGTAACTCCACTTCCCCCTCCAAGTAACTCCACTTCCCCCTCCCAGTAACTCCACTTCCCCTCCCAGTAACTCCACTTCCCCCTCCCAGTAACTCCACTTCCCCCTCCCAGTAACTCCACTTCCCCCTCCCAGTAACTCCACTTCCCCCTCCAAGTAACTCCACTTCCCCCGCCCACTAACACCACTTCCCCCTCCCAGTAACTCCACTTCCCCCTCCAAGTAACTCCACTTCCCCCTCCAAGTAACTCCACTTCCCCTCCCAGTAACTCCACTTCCCCCTCCCAGTAACTCCACTTCCCCCTCCCAGTAACTCCACTTCCCCCTCCCCGTAACTCCACTTCCCCCTCCAAGTAACTCCACTTCCCCCTCCCAGTAACTCCACTTCCCCCTCCCAGTAACTCCATTTCCCCCTCCAAGTAACTCCACTTCCCCCTC
>NC_091353.1:10447228-10452228 GCF_038502225.1 Cherax quadricarinatus
TACACTGAGATATACACCTCTCAGTGTATATACACTGGGATACACCTCTCAGTGTATATACACTGACATATACACCTCTCAGTGTATATACACTGGGATACACCTCTCAGTGTATATATACTGAGATATACACCTCTCAGTGTATATACACTGAGATGTACACCTCTCAGTGTATATACACTGGGATACACCTCTCAGTGTATATATACTGAGATATACGCCTCTCAGTTATATACACTGAGATATACACCTCTCAGTGTATATACACTGGGATACACCTCTCAGTGTATATATACTGAGATATACACCTCTCAGTGTATATACACTGAGATATACACCTCTCAATGTATATACACTGGGATACACCTCTTAGTGTATATATACTGAGATATACACCTCTCAGTGTATATACACTGAGATATACACCTCTCAGTGTATATATACTGAGATATACACCTCTCAGTGTATATGTACTGATATATGCACCTCTCAGTGTATATATACTGAGATATACACCTCTCAGTGTATATATACTGAGATATACACCTCTCAGTGTATATATACTGAGATGTACACCTCTCAGTGTATATACACTGCGATACACCTCTCAGTGCATATACACTGAGATATACACCTCTCAGTGTATATACACTGGGATAAACTGGGATACACCTCTCAGTGCATATACACTGAGATATACACCTCTCAGTGTATATATACTGAGATATACACCTCTCAGTTATATACACTGAGATATACACCTCTCAGTGTATATATACTGAGATATACACCTCTCAGTTATATACACTGACATATACACCTCTCAGTGTATATATACTGAGATATACACCTCTCAGTGTATATATACTGATATATACAACTCTCAGTGTATATATACTGATATATACACCTCTCAGTGTATATACACTGAAATATACACCTCTCAGTGTATATATACAAAGATATACACCTCTCAGTGTATATATACTGAGATATACACCTCTCAGTGTATATATACTGATATATACACCTCTCAGTGTATATATACTGATATATACACCTTTCAGTGTATATATACTGATATATACACCTCTCAGTGTATATACACTGAAATATACACCTCTCAGTGTATATATACTGAGATATACACCTCTCAGTGTATATATACTGATATATACACCTCTCAGTGCATATACTCTGAGATATACACCTCTCAGTGTATATACACTGAGATATACACCTCTCAGTGTATATACAGCTAGATATACACCTCTCAGTGTATATACACTGCGATATAAATCTCTCAGGGTATATATACTGAGATATACACCTCTCAGTGTATATACATTGAGATATACACCTCTCAGTGTATATACACTGACATATACACCTCTCAGTGTATATACACTGCCATATACACCACTCAGTGTATATACACTGATATATACACCTCTCAGTGTATATACACTGACATATACACCTCTCAGTGTATATACACTGACATATACACCACTCAGTGTATATACACTGAGATATACACCTCTCAGTGTATATACATTGAGATATACACCTCTCAGTGTATATACACTGCCATATACACCACTCAGTGTATATACACTGATATATACACCTCTCAGTGTATATACACTGACATATACACCTCTCAGTGTATATACACTGACATATACACCACTCAGTGTATATACACTGAGATATACACCTCTCAGTGTATATGCACTGAGATATAAACCTCTAAGTGTATGTTCACTAAGATATACACCTCTCAGTGCATATGCACTGTGATATACACCTCTCAGTGTATATAAACTGAGATATACACTTCTCAGTGTATATACTCTGAGATATACACTGTTATACAGCCACATCAGGAGGAAAACAACAGTCAAGGACCAGGTAATCAAGCTAAGGAAGGAAGGAGGAGAGACAACAAGAAATGCCTGTGAAGTATGTCAGGAACTCAACAAGAGATTCAAAGAAGTGTTCACAGAGGAGACAGAAGGGGCTCCAGAAAGACGGAGAGGTGAGGTACACCACCATGTGCTGGACACAGTGCACACAACCGAGGAAGAAGTGAAGAGGCTTCTGAGTGAGCTAGATACCTCAAAGGCAATGGGGCCAGATAACATCTCTCCATGGGCCCTGAGAGAGGGAGCAGAGGCGCTATGTGTACCCCTAACAACAATATTCAATACATCTATCGAAACAGGGAGATTGCCTGAGGCATGGAAGACAGCAAATGTAGTCCCAATCTTTAAAAAAGGAGACAGACATGAAGCATTAAACTACAGACCAGTGTCACTGACATGTATAGTATGCAAAGTCATGGAGAAGATTATCAGGAGAAGAGTGGTGGAACACCTAGAAAGGAATGATCTCATCAACAGCAGCCAACATGGTTTCAGGGATGGGAAATCCTGTGTCACAAACCTACTGGAGTTCTATGACACAGTTCCACACAAGAGATTGGTGCAAAAACTGGAGGACCAGGCAGAGATAACAGGAAAGGCACTACAATGGATCAGGGAATACTTGTCAGGAAGACAGCAGCGAGTCATGGTACGTGGCGAGGTGTCAGAGTGGGCGCCTGCGACCAGCGGGGTCCCACAGGGGTCAGTCCTAGGACCAGTGCTGTTTCTCGAATTTGTGTACGACATGACCGAAGGAATAGACTCCGAAGGGTCCCTGTTTGAAGATGATGTGAAGTTGATGAGAAGAATTCATTCGATCGAAGACCAGGCAGAACTACAAAGGGATCTGGACAGGCTGCAGACCTGGTCCAGCAATTGGCTCCTGGAGTTCAACCCCACAAAGTGCTAAGTCATGAAGATTGGGGAAGGGCAAAGAAGACCGCAAACGGAATACAGTCTAGGGGGCCAGAGACTGCAAACTTCACTTAAAGAAAAAGACCTTGGGGTGAGTATAACACCAGGCACATCTGAGGCACACATCAACCAAATAACTGCTGCAACATATGGGCGCCTAGCAAATCTCAGAACAGCATTCCGACATCTTAATAAGGAATCATTCAGGACCCTGTACACCGTGTACGTTAGGCCCATATTGGAGTATGCGGCACCAGTTTGGAACCCACACCTAGCCAAGCACGTAAAGAAACTAGAGAAAGTGCATAGGTTTGCAACAAGACTAGTCCCAGAGCTAAGGGGTATGTCCTACGAGGAGAGGTTAAGGGAAATCGACCTGACGACACTGGAGGACAGGAGAGATAGGGGGATATGATAACGACATACAAAATACTAAGAGGAATTGACAAGGTGGACAAAGACAGGATGTTCCAGAGACAGGACACAGCAGCAAGGGGACACAGTTGGAAGTTGAAGACTCAGATGAAGCACAGGGATGTTAGGAAGTATTTCTTCAGCCACAGAGTAGTCATTAAGTGGAATAGTTTGGGAAGCGATGTAGAGGAGGCAGGATCCATACATAGCTTTAAGCAGAGGTATGATAAAGCTCATGGTTCAGGGAGAGTGACCTAGTAGCGACCAGTGAAGAGGCGGGGCCAGGAGCTAGGACTCAACCCCTGCAACCTCAACTAGGTGAGCACACACACACACACACATACCATAGACGAGATTGCAGGAAGGGACTACACAGTTGGTACAATTCAGTCAGGGGAACATAAGGTAGTCATTGGAGTGATGTATAACCCACCACAGAACTACAGGAGGCCAAGAGAGGAATATGAAGAGAACAACAGAGCGATGGTGGACACACTGGCTGAGGTGGCAAGAAGAGCTCGCTTAAGCATTGTAAAGTTACTGGTTATGGGCGATTTCAACCACAGAGAGATCGACTGGGGAACCCTGGATCTTCATGGGGGTCCCGAAACATGGAGAGCCAAGATGATGGATGTGGTGCTGGAAAACCTCATGCATCAACATGTTAGAGACACTACCATAGAGGGAGAGAGAGGATGGATGAACCAGCAAGACTGGACCTTGTGTTCACCCTGAGCAGTTCAGACATTGAGGACATCACATATGAGAGGCCTCCTGGAGCTAGTGACCACGTGATATTGAGTTTTGATTACATAGTAGAGCTGCAAGTAGAGAGGGTAACATGAGTCGATTGGGAAAAGCCAAACTATAAAAGGGAGGACTACACAGGTATGAGGAACTTCCTGCAGGAGGTTCAGAGGGACAGAGAAATGGTAGGAAAGTCAGAAAACGATATGATGAAATATGTAACAACAAAATGCAAGGAGGCAGAGGAAAGGTTTGTTCCAAAGGGCAACAGAAATAATGGGAAGACCAAAGTAAGTCTGGTTTACCCGAAGGTGTAGGGAGGCAAAAACTAAATGCATTAGAGAGTGGAAGAGGTACAGAAGGCAAAGGGCCCAGGAAAATAAAGAGATCCGTCGAAGAGCCAGAAACGAGTATGCACAGATAAGGAGGGAGGCCCAGCGACAGTATGAAAACGACATAGTATCAAAAGTCAAGTCTGACCCGAAACTGCTGTACAGCCACATTAGGAGAAAGACAACAGTCAAAGACCAGGTGATCAGGCTGAGGAAAGAAGGTGGGGAACTCACCAGAAACGATCAAGAGGTATACGAGGAACTCAACAAGCAATTTAAGGAAGTATTCACAGTGGAGACAGGAAGGACTCTGGGAAGACAGGACAGAGGGGGACACCAACAGGGAATATACCAACAAGTGCTGGATGACATACACACAACTGAGGAAGAGGTGCAGAAGCTGCTAAGTGACCTTGATACCTCAAACGCAATGGGACCGGACAACATCTCCCCGTGGGTCCTTAGAGAGGGAGCAGAAATGCTGTGTGTCACATTAACCACAATCTTCAACACATCCCTTGAAACTGGGCAAGTACCTGAGGTATGAAAGACGGCAAATGCAGTTCCCATTTTTAAAAAAGGAGACAGAAAAGAGGCGGTAAATTACAGACCTGTGTCACTGACCTGTATAATATGCAAAGTCATGGAAGAGATTATCAGGAGG
>NC_091353.1:10467228-10497228 GCF_038502225.1 Cherax quadricarinatus
GGTGTGGTAGCACTCTCCACCGCGGTGTTGGAGACACCAGGCAGGTGGTGGTGGTGGTGTTGTGGTAGCACTCTCCACCACGGTGTTGGAGACACCAGGCAGGTGGAGGTGGTGGTGGTGTGGTAGCACTCTCCACCGCGGTGTTGGAGACACCAGGCAGGTGGTGGTGGTGGTGGTGTGGTAGCACTCTCCACCACGGTGTTGGAGACACCAGGCAGGTGGTGGTGGTGGGGGGGGGGTGTGGAAGCACACTACACAACGGTGTTGGAGACACCAGGCAGGTGGTGGTGGTGGTGGTGTGTTAGCACTCTCCACCACGATGTTGGAGACACCAGGCAGGTGGTGGTGGTGGTGGTGTGGTAGCACTCTCCACCACGGTGCTGGAGACACCAGGCAGGTGGTGGTGGTGGGGGGGGGGTGTGGTAGCACTCTACACCACGGTGTTGGAGACACCAGGCAGGTGGTGGTGGTGGTGGTGGTGGTGGTGGTGTGGTAGCACTCTCCACCACGGTGTTGGAGACACCAGGCAGGTGGTGGTGGTGGTGGTGGTGGTGGTGGTGTGGTAGCACTCTCCACCACGGTGTTGGAGACACCAGGCAGGTGGTGGTGGTGGTGGTGGTGTGTTAGCACTCTCCACCACGATGTTGGAGACACCAGGCAGGTGGTGGTGGTGGTGGTGTGGTAGCACTCTCCACCACGGTGTTGGAGACACCAGGCAGGTGGTGGTGGTGGTGGTGTGTTAGCACTCTCCACCACGATGTTGGAGACACCAGGCAGGTGGTGGTGGTGGTGGTGTGGTAGCACTCTCCACCACGGTGTTGGAGACACCAGGCAGGTGGTGGTGGTGGGGGGGGGGTGTGGTAGCACTCTACACCACGGTGTTGGAGACACCAGGCAGGTGGTGGTGGTGGTGGTGTGGTAGCACTCTACACCACGGTGTTGGAGACACCAGGCAGGTGGTGGTGGTGGTGGTGGTGGTGTGGTAGCACTCTCCACCACGTTGATGGAGACACCAGGCAGGTGGTGGTGGTGTGGTAGCACTCTCCACCACGGTGTTGGAGACACCAGGCAGGTGGTGGTGGTGGTGGTGGTGTGGTAGCACTCTCCACCACGGTGTTGGAGACACCAGGCAGGTGGTGGTGGTGGTGGTGGTGGTGGTGTGGTAGCACTCTCCACCACGGTGTTGGAGACACCAGGCAGGTGGTGGTGGTAGTGGTGGTGGTGTGGTAGCACTCTCCACCACGGTGTTGGAGACACCAGGCAGGTGGTGGTGGTGGTGTTGTTGTGGTAGCACTCTCCACCACGGTGTTGGAGACACCAGGCAGGTGGTGGTGGTGGTGGTGGTGGTGGTGGTTGTGGTGGTGTGGTAGCACTCTCCTCCACGGTGTTGGAGACACCAGGCAGGTGGTGGTGGTGGTGGTATGGTAGCACTCTCCACCACGGTGTTGGAGACACCAGGCAGGTGGTGGTGGTGGTGGTGTGGTAGCACTCTCCACCACGGTGTTGGAGACACCAGGCAGGTGGTGGTGTTGTGGTAACACTCTCCACCACGGTGTTGGAGACACCAGGCAGGTGGTGGTGGTGGTGTTGTGGTAGCACTCTCCACCACGGTGTTGGAGACACCAGGCAGGTGGTGGTGGTGGTGTTGTGGTAGCACTCTCCACCACGGTGTTGGAGACACCAGGCAGGTGGTGGTGGTGGTGGTGTGGTAGCACTCTCCACCACGGTGTTGGAGACACCAGGCAGGTGGTGGTGGTGGTGTTGTGGTAGCACTCTCCACCACGGTGTTGGAGACACCAGGCAGGTGGTGGTGGTGGTGGTGTGGTAGCACTCTCCACCACGGTGTTGGAGACACCAGGCAGGTGGTGGTGGTGGTGGTGGTGGTGGTGTGGTAGCACTCTCCACCACGGTGTTGGAGACACCAGGCAGGTGGTGGTGGTGGTGGTGGTGGTGTGGTAGCACTCTCCACCACGGTGATGGAGACACCAGGCAGGTGGTGGTGGTGGTGTTGTGGTAGCACTCTCCACCACGGTTGGAGACACCAGGCGGGTGGTGGTGGTGATGGTGTGGTAGCACTCTCCACCACGGTGTTGGAGACACCAGGCAGGTGGTGGTAGTGGTGTCAGCGCAGGTGTGAACCAGGTGGTAGTGGTGTCAGCGCAGGTGTGAGGCTGGTGATGGTGGTGTCAGCCCAGGTGTGAGCCTGGTGATGGTGGTGTCAGGGCAGGTGTGAGCCTGGTGATGGTGGTGTCAGCGCAGGTGTGAGCCTGGTGATGGTGGTGTCAGCGCAGGTGTGAGCCTGGTGATGGTGGTGTCAGCGCAGGTGTGAGCCTGGTGATAGTAGTGTCAACGCAGGTGTGAGCCTGGTGTTGGTGGTGTCAGCGCAGGTGTGAGTCTGGTGATGGTGGTGTCAGCGCAGGTGTGAACCAAGTGATGGTGTCACCGCAGGTGTGAACCAGGTGGTGGTGATGGTGGTGTCAGCGCAGGAGTGAGGCAGGTGGTGGTGGTGAGATCGTAGGTGTGAGCCAGGTGGTGGTGGTGTCAGCGCAGGTGTGAACCAGGTGGTGATGGTGTCAGCGCAGGTGTGAACCAGGTGGTGAGGATGGTGGTGTCAGCGCAGGAGTGAGGCAGGTGGTGGTGGTGGTGGTGAGAGCGTAGGTGTGAGCCAGGTGGTGGTGGTGTCAGCGCAGGTGTGAACCAGGTGGTGGTGGTGTCAGCGCAAGTGTGAGCCAGGTGGTGGTGGTGTCAGCGCAGGTGTGAGCCAGGTGATTTTGGTGTCAGTGCAGGTGTGAGCCAGGTGATGGTGTCAGCGCAGGTGTGAGCCAGGTGGTGGCGGTGTCAGCGCAGGTGTGAGCCAGGTGGTGGTGGTGTCAGCGCAGGTGTGAACCAGGTGGTGGTGGTGTCAGCGCAGGTGTGAGCCATGTGGTGGTAGTGTCAGCGCAGGTGTGAACCAGGTGGTGGTGGTGGTGTCAGCGCAGGTGTGAGCCAGGTGATGGCGGTGGTGGTGTCAGCGCAGGTGTGAGCCAGGTGATGGTGGTGTCAGCGCAGGTGTGAGCCAGGTGGTGGTGGTGTCAGCGCAGGTGTGAACCAGGTGGTGGTGGTGTCAGCGCAGGTGTGAGCCATGTAGTGGTGGTGTCAGCGCAGGTGTGAACCAGGTGGTGGTGGTGTCAGCGCAGGTGTGAGCCAGGTGATGGCGGTGGTGGTGTCAGCGCAGGTGTGAGCCAGGTGATGGTGGTGTCAGCGCAGGTGTGAGCCAGGTGGTGGTGGTGTCAGCGCAGGTGTGAATCAGGTGGTGGTGGTGTCAGCGCAGGTGTGAGCCATGTGGTGGTGGTGTCAGCGCAGGTGTGAGCCAGGTGGTGGTGGTGGTACCAGCGCAGTTATGAGCCTGGTGATGGTGGTGTCAACGCAGGTGTGAGGCAGGTGGTGGTGGTGTCAGCGCAGGTGTGAGCCAGGTGATGGTGGTGTCAGCGCAGGTGTGAGCCAGGTGGTGGTGGTGTCAGCGCAGGTGTGAACCAGGTGGTGGTGGTGTCAGCGCAGGTGTGAGCCAGGTGGTGGTGGTGGTGCCAGCGCAGTTATGAGCCTGGTGATGGTGGTGTCAACGCAGGTGTGAGGCAGGTGGTGGTGGTGTCAGCGCAGGTGTGAGCCAGGTGGTGGTGGTGTCAGTGCAAGTGTAAGCCAGGTGGTGGTGGTGGTGTCAGCGCAGGTGTGAGCCAGGTGGTGGTGGTGTCAGCGCAGGTGTGAGCCAGGTGGTGGTGGTGTCAGCGCAGGTGTGAGCCAGGTGGTGGTGGTGTCAGCGCAGGTGTGAGCCAGGTGATGGTGGTGGTGGTGTCAGCTCAGTGTTGTCAGGGCCGTGAGAGTGCCGGTGCCGCACGATTTTTCGCTCCGGTCTTGACTGAGGCGAATACCTCCACCACCCTCTATCCTTTATCGTCCTCTACTACTGCTGACCCTGGCCCCTATCCACCGTACTACTGCTGACACTGGTTCCTATCCACCCTACTACTGCTGACACTGGTTCCTATCCACCCTACTACTGCTGACACTGGTTCCTATCCACCCTACTACTGCTGACACTGGTTCCTATCCACCCTACTACTGCTGACACTGGTTCCTATCCACCCTACTACTGCTGACACTGGCCCCTATCCACCCTACTACTGCTGACACTGGCCTCTATCCACCCTACTACTGCTGACACTGGCCTCTATCCGCCCTACTGCTGTTGACACTTCCCCCTGTCCACCCTACTACTGCTGACGCTGGCCTCTATCCACCCTACTACTGCTGACACTGGCCCCTATCCACCCTACTACTGCTGACACTGGCCCCTATCCACCCTATTACTGCTGACACTGGCCCCTATCCACCCTACTACTGCTGACACTGGCCTCTATCCACTCTACTACTGCTGACACTGGCCCCTATCCACCCTACTACTGCTGACACTGGTTCCTATCCACCCTACTACTGCTGACACTGGCCCCTATCCACACTACTACTGCTGACACTGGCCCCTATCCACCCTACTACTGCTGACACTGGCCTTTATCCTCTCTACTACTGCTGACACTGGCCCCTATTCACCCTACTACTGCTGACACTGGCTCCTATCCACCCTACTACTGCTGACACTGGCCCCTATCCACCCTACTACTGCTGACACTGGCCTCTATCCACCCTACTACTGCTGACACTGGCCTCTATCCACCCTACTACTGCTGACACTGGCCCCTATCCACCCTTCTACTGCTGACACTGGCCCCTATCCACCCTTCTACTGCTGACAGTGGCCCCTATCCACCCTACTACTGCTGACCCTTGCCCTTATCCACCCTACTACTGCTGACACTGGCCCCTATCCACCCTACTACTGCTGACACTGGCCTCTGTCCACCCTACTACTGCTGACACTGGCCTCTATCCGCCCTACTACTGCTGACACTGGCCCCTATCCACCCTACTACTGCTAACACTGGCGTCTATCCACCCTACTGTTGACACTCCCAGCTATCCATCCTACTGCTGCTGACATTGGCACTCACTCACTCAGCAGTGCCATCATCAGGTGGTGATGGGCGGCCCCGCCCACCAACAAGGCCGCCCACAATGGGCACTGCTCCACCCCCACAAGCCCACACAGCAGTGCCAGTCGTCAGACTGGAGAATGTGTTGTCACCTGTGCCACGGTGAGTCAGCAGTGCCTGGCACTGACGATGTCAACAGTGCCTGGCCCTCACCACGTCAACAGTACCTGGCACTGACCATGTCAGCAGTGCCTGGCACTGACCATGTCAGCAGTGCCTGGCACTGACCATGTCAGCAGTGCCTGGCACTGACCATCCAAGCAGTGACTTGCGTTCATATTCCTCCCCCCGACACTGTTGTACAGCGTTTTGTGTGTTGCGTTGATTTGCGTACTGTTGCTTGCAACACTGACTCTCTCTCTCTCTCTCTCTCTCTCTTTCTCTCTCTCTCTCTCTCTCTCTCTCTCTCTCTCTCTCTCTCTCTCTCTCTCTCTCTCTCTCTCTCTCTCTCTCTCTCTCTCTCTCTCTCCACTACAACACGGGGTCACAGCACAGAGTTCCATCTATCTCTGTGTTGCTCAGGAAGACCAGCCAGGTGTGTTGCTGACCAGGTGTGGTGTTGACCAGGTGTGTTGTTGACCAGGTGTGGTGTTGACCAGGTGTGTTGTTGACCAGGTGTGGTGTTGACCAGGTGTGTTGTTGACCAGGTGTGGTGTTGACCAGGTGTGTTGTTGACCAGGTGTGGTGTTGACCAGGTGTGTTGTTGACCAGGTGTGGTGTTGACCAGGTGTGTTGTTGACCAGGTGTGGTGTTGACCAGGTGTGTTGTTGACCAGGTGTGGTGTTGACCAGGTGTGGTGTTGACCAGGTGTGGTGTTGACCAGGTGTGGTGTTGACCAGGTGTAGTGTTGACAGGTGTGGTGTTCACCAGGTGTATGGTTGATCAGGTGTAGTGTTGACCATGTGTAGTGTTGATCAGGTGTAGTGTTGACCAGGTGTAGTGTTGACCAGGTGTGTTGACCAGGTGTAGTGTTGACTAAGTGTAGTGTTGACCAGGTGAGGTGTTGACCAGGTGTAGTGTTGGCCAGGTGTGTTGATGACCAGGTGTTTTGTTGACCAGGTGTAGTGTTGGCCAGGGTTGGTGATGACCAGGTGTAGTGTTCACCAGGTGTGGTGTTCACCAGGTGTGGGGTTGATCAGGTGTAGTGTTGGCCATGTATAGTGTTGACATGGTGTACTGTTGACCAGGTGTAGTGTTGACCATGTGTAGTGTTGACCAGGTGTAGTATTGACCATGTGTAGTGTTGACCAGGTGTGTTGACCAGGTGTAGATTTGACTAGGTGTAGTGTTGACCAGGTGTAGTGTTGACCAAGTGTAGTGTTGGTCAGGTGTGTTGCCCAAGTGTAGCATTGACTAGGTGCAGTGTTGACCAGGTGTGGTGTTGACCAGGTGTAGTGTTGGCCAGGTGTGTTGATGACCAGTTGTTTTGTTGACCAGGTGTAGTAGTGGCCAGGTGTGGTGTTGACTAGGTGTCGGGTTAATCGGGTGTACTGTTCTCTATGTGTAGTGTTGACCAAGTGTACTGTTGACCAGGTGTAGTGTTGACCATGTGTAGTGTTGATCAGGTGTAGTGTTGACCAGGTGTAGTGTTGACCAGGTGTAGTTTTGACCAGAAGTAGTTTTGACCATGTGTAGTGTTGACCATATGCAGTGTTGACCATGTGTAGTGTTGACCAGGTGTAGTGTTGACCAGATGTATTGGCCAAGTGTAGTGATTACCAGGTGTAGTGTTGACCAGGTGTGGTGTTGACCATGTGTAGTGTTGATCAGGTGTAGTGTTGACCAGGTGTAGTGTTGACCAGGAGTAGTTTTGACCAGGTGTATTATTGACCAGGTGTTTTGTTGACCAGGTGTAGTGTTGACCAGGTGTAGTGTTGGCCAGGTGTGTTGGCCAAGTGTAGTGTTTACCAGGTGTAGTGTTGACCACAGGTAGTGTTGACCAGGAGTAGTTTTGACCAGGTGTATTATTGACCAGGTGTTTTGTTGACCAGGTGTAGTGTTGAGAAGGTGTAGTGTTGACCAGGTGTGTTGGCCAAGTGTAGTGTTTACCAGGTGTAGTGTTGACCAGGTGTAGTGTTGACCAGGTGTATTATTGACCAGGTGTTTTGTTGACCAGGTGTAGTGTTGACCAGGTGTGTTGTTGACCAGGTGTTTTGTTGACCAGGTGTGGTGTTGACCAGGTGTTTTGTTGACCAGGTGTGGTGTTGACCTGGTGTAGTGTTGACCAGGTGTGTTGACCAGGTGTAGCGTTGACCAGGTGTGTTGTTGACCAGGTGTTTTGTTGGCCAGGTGTAGTGTTGACGAGGTGTGTTGTTGACCAGGTGTTTTGTTGACCAGGTGTAGTGTTGACCAGGTGTGGTGTTGACCAGGTGTAATGTTGACCAGGTGTGGTGTTGACCAGGTGTAGTGTTGACTAGGCGTGGTGTTGACCAGTTGTAGTGTTGACCAAGTGTAGTGTTTCAGGTTTAGTGTTGACCAGGTGTAGTGTTGACCAGGTGTAGTGTTGACTATGTGTAGTGTTTCAGGTGTAGTGTTGACCATGTGTAGTGTTGACCAGGTGTACTGTTGACCAGGTGTAGTGTTGACCAGGTGTAGTGTTGACCATGTGTAGTGTTGACCAGGTGTGTTGACCATGTGTAGTGTTGACTATGTGTAGTGTTTCAGGTTTAGTGTTGACCAGGTGTACTGTTGACCAGATGTAGTGTTGACCATGTGTAGTGTTGACCAGGTGTAGTGTTGACCACGTGCAGTGTTGATCAGGTGTAGTGTTGACCAGGTGTAATGTTGACCATGTGTACTTTTGACCATGTGTAGTATTGACCACATGTAGTGTTGACCAGGTGTGTTGACCAAGTGTAGTGTTTACCAGGTGTAGTGATGACCAGGTGTGGTGTTGACCAGGTGTGGTGTTGACCAGGTGAAGTGTTGACCAGGTGTATTTGTTGACCAGGTGTTTTGTTGACTAGATGTAGTGTTGACCAGGTGTGGTGTTGACCAGGTGTTTTGTTGACCAGGTGTTTTGTTGACCAGATGTAGTGTTGGACCAGGTGTGTTGACTAGGTGTAGCGTTGACCAGGTGTGTTGTTGACCAGGTGTTTTGTTGACCAGGTGTAGTGTTGACGAGGTGTGTTGTTGACCAGGTGTTTTGTTGATCAGGTGTAGTGTTGATCAAGTGTGGTGTTGACCAGGTGTAATGTTGACCAGGAGTGGTGTTCACCAGGTGTAGTGTTGACTAGGCGTGATGTTGACCATGTGTAGTGTTGACCAGGAGTGGTATTGACCAGGCGTGGTGTTGACCTGGCGTGGTATTGACCAGGCGTGGTGTTGACCAGGCGTGGTATTGACCAGGAGTGGTATTGACCAGGCATGGTGTTGACCAGGCGTGGTGTTGACCAGACGTGGTGTTGACCAGGCGTGGTGTTGACCAGACGTGGTGTTGACCAGGCGTGGTATTGACCAGGAGTGATATTGACCAGGCGTGGTGTTGACCAGGAGTGGTATTGACCAGGCGTGGTGTTGACCAGGCGTGGTGTTGACCAGACGTGGTGTTGACCAGGCGTGGTGTTGGCCAGGAGTGGTATTGACCAGGCGTGGTGTTGACCAGGCGTGGTGTTGACCAGGAGTGGTATTGACCACGTGTGGTGTTGACCAGGCGTGGTGTTGACCAGGAGTGGTATTAACCAGGCGTGGTGTTGACCAGGAGTGGTATTGACCAGGCGTGGTGTTGACCAGGAGTGGTATTGACCAGGCGTGGTGTTGGCCAGGCGTGGTGTTGACCAGGCGTGGTGTTGACCAGGAGTGGTATTGACCAAGCGCGGTGTTGACCAGGAGTGGTATTGACCAGGCGTGGTGTTGACCAGGCGTGGTGTTGACCAGGCGTGGTGTTGACCAGGCGTGGTGTTGACCAGGAGTGGTATTGAGCAGGCGTGGTGTTGACCAGGCGTGGTGTTGACCAGGAGTGGTATTAACCAGGCGTGGTGTTGACCAGGAGTGGTGTTGACCAGGCGTGGTGTTGACCAGGAGTGGTATTGACCAGGCGTGGTGTTGGCCAGGCGTGGTGTTGACCAGGAGTGGTATTGACCAGGTGTACTGTTGACCAGGTGTAATGTGACCTGGCACTAATTCTTTCTTATCCCTAATTCTAGATTGACCTGCTGTGACCTGCTGAGCTTGGACTGCGGTCAAGGAGTGACCGCTATCATGGACTGGCAGTAATTGTATTGCAGTGAACTTTGACCTAACCTTGAAGTGAGCTAATGACCTGGAAACTACTAGGTGCTGAAGTGAATCGTGACCTGATTTCCCAAGGCCATGCAACGTGGGTGCTTGTGAGAAGACCTGACCTGACCTGACCTCCAGATGACCAGGCATCAGGATGCGGTACGGACAGGAGCAGGTCAAGGAAGAGGTCAACCTGTGTGGCGGGTCAGACCAGGTCACAGGTGTGGAGGGACCTGTCTTCTACCGCCTCAACGATGACAATACAGGTCCAGAGCTCTTCATAGAGGTGAGTACACACAGGCTGGGCCAAGAGCTGTAGCTAGACTCACCCACAACATAAGTGGGACCAGGAGCTGTAACTAGACTCACCCACCATACAGGTGGGGCCAGGAGCTGTAGCTAGACTCACTCACCACACAGGAAGTGGTAGAGGGAGAATCCCTTATTCCGAACACAGGTATAGTCTAGTGGCCTGCACACCTGGTTGTAGCATGATAACCAAGGTAGATATAAGGAGTCAACTAAAAGCAGCAGAGTGAATATTTATATTTTCTACAGAGAATATGTACAGTAAGGCAATGATAGCAAGAGACATCAGAGCACAGGATGGTTACAGGAGACATGATAACGACGTAGAAAATACTGCGAGGAATTGACAAGGTGGACAGAGACAGGACGTTCCTGAGATGTGACGCAGCAACAATGGGTCACAATTGGGAGTTGAAGACTCAGATTAGTCAAAGGGATATTAAGAAGTATTTCTTCAGCCACAGAGTTGTCAGGAAGTGGAACAGTTTGGGAAGTGACGTAGTGGAGTCAGAAACCATACATAATTGTAAGACGAGGTGTGAGAAAGCTCATGGAGCAGGGAGAAAGATGACCTAGTAGCGATCAGTGAAGAGACGAGGCCAGGAGCTATGAATCAACCCCTGAAACCACAAATAGACGAGTACACAGTGAGAACTGTCTTCGACCAGACTTGGAGATAAGTCTGAAAGGATAATGCACAAGTGTACCACATCGCTTCGCAACTTCGGCAGGTTTCCTTGTGACTGGTTGTAACAAGGTGCTAGCATAATGAGGGGCCCCTACTCGTTATACTCTTAGCACCTGGTTCACTGGTCGGGGGTGGGGGGGAATGCCTATACATGAGTGTGTGGTATACACCTAATATAATGTAATATACTCTTAGTATGTCACATCTATGCACAGCTTCAAGAATAGTTATGATAGTGCTCAGGCAGTTAGGAGAGAACCAAGGTACCTACTTGCTGCTAGGTGAACACTAACAGCAGGTGTTAGGTGACTAACACCCAGATACCTACTTATTGCTAGGTGAACACTAACAGCAGGTGTCAGGTGACTAACACCCAGGTACCTACTTACTGCTAGGTGAACACTAACAGCAGGTGTTAGGTGACTAACACCCAGATACCTACTTACTGCTAGGTGAACACTAACATCAGTCGTCAGGTGACTAACACCCAGGTACCTACTTACTGCTAGGCGAACACTAACATCAGGTGTCAGGTAACTAACACCCAGGTACCCACTTACTTCTAGGTGAACACTAACATCGGGCATCAGGCGACTAACACCCAGGTACCTACTTACTGCTTGGTGAACACTGACAGCAGGTGTTAGGAGACTTGCCCATACGTCTAACGCAGCCCGGGAATCGATCCCTTGACCTTTCTTTTATGATCCTTCCAGAAATAGAACATTTATAAAGGATTATGGTTAGGATTAATTGAATCCTAGAGGGGATTTATTGGTGGTCTCAAAACAATGGAGGATCAAGAAGGATATCCTATCATGATCCAGGAGGCTATCCTATCATTATCCAGGAGGCTATCCCATCATGATCCAGGAGGTTATACTATCATGATCCAGAAGGCTATCCTATCATTATCCAGGAGGCTATCCTATCATGATCCAGGAGGCTATCCTATCATGATCCAGGAGGCTATACTATCATGATCCAGGAGGCTATACTATCATGATCCAGGAGGCTATACTATCATGATCCAGGAGGCTATACTATCATGATCCAGAAGGCTATCCTATCATTATCCAGGAGGCTATCCTATCATGATCCAGGAGGTTATACTATCATGATCCAGAAGGCTATCCTATCATTATCCAGGAGGCTATACTATCATGATCCAGAAGGCTATCCTATCATTATCCAGGAGGCTATCCTATCATGATCCAGGAGGTTATACTATCATGATCCAGAAGGCTATCCTATCATTATCCAGGAGGCTATACTATCATGATCCAGAAGGCTATCCTATCATTATCCAGGAGGCTATCCTATCATGATCCAGGAGGTTATACTATCATGATCCAGAAGGCTATCCTATCATTATCCAGGAGGCTATACTATCATGATCCAGAAGGCTATCCTATCATTATCCAGGAGGCTATCCTATCATGATCCAGGAGGTTATACTATCATGATCCAGAAGGCTATCCTATCATGATCCAGGAGGCTATACTATCATGATCCAGAAGGCTATCCTATCATTATCCAGGAGGCTATCCTATCATTATCCAGGAGGCTATCCTATCATGATCCAGGAGGTTATACTATCATGATCCAGAAGGCTATACTATCATGATCCAGGAGGCTATACTATCATGATCCAGGAGGCTATACTATCATGATCCAGGAGGCTATACTATCATGATCCAGGAGGCTATACTATCATGATCCAGGAGGCTATACTATCATGATCCAGGAGGCTATACTATCATGATCCAGGAGGCTATACTATCATGATCCAGGAGGCTATACTATCATGATCCAGGAGGCTATACTATCATGATCCAGGAGGCTATACTATCATGATCCAGGAGGCTATACTATCATGATCAAGAAGGCTATCCTATTACAACAACTACTACCATAACAATTACTACTACTACTACTACTACTACATGATCAAGAAGGCTATCCTATTACAACAACTACTACCATAACAATTACTACTACTACTACTACTACTACTACAACTACTACCACCACTACTACTACTACCACTACTACTACTACCACTACCACTACTACAACAACTACTACTACAACAACAACTACTACTACTACTACTACAACCACTGCTACTACTACCACTACTACTACTACCACTACTACAACTACTACTACGCTGCTGCTGCCACTGCTGGCAGCCACTGCTGCTGCTGCCGCTGCTGCAGCTGCTGCTGCTACTGCTGCCACTGGTGCAGCCACCTGCTGCTGCCGCTGCTGCTGCCGCTACTGCTACCAGCTGCTGCAGCTACTGCTACTGCTGCTGCTGCTGCTACTGCTGCTGCTGCTGCGTTGCTGCTGCTGCTGCAGCTGTTGCTGCCACTGCTGCAGCCACTGCTGCTGCTGCTGTCACTGCTGCTACAGCTGCTGCTGCTGCTACTGCTGCCGCTGCTGCACCTACTGCTGCTACTGCTGCTGCTGCTCCACTGTGCTGCTGCTGCTGCTGCTGCTGCTGCTGCTGCTAGCTGCAGCTGCTGCTGCTGCCCTGCGGCCGCTACTGCTGCTAGTGCTGCTGCTGCCACTGCTGCAGCACTGCTACTGCCACTGCTGCCAGCTGCTGCAGCCGCTGCTGCTGCTGCTGCTGCCGCTGCTGCACCACTGCTACTGCCACTGCTGCTACTACAACCACTGCTACTACCACTACTACAACCACTACTACTACCACTACTACAACCACTACTACTAACACTACAACAACCACTACTACTACTACCACTACTACTACCACAACTGCCACTACTGCCACAACTACCACAACTACCACTACTACCACTACTACAACCACTACTACTAACACTACAACAACCACTACTACTACTACTACTACTACTACCACAACTACCACTACTGCCACAACTACCACAACTACCACTACTACCACTACTACCTCAGACAAGTCACACACCAGTATACAAGAGTATTAAGTATATATACTTGAGACAATAAAGACTCCCACTTGATTCGGGAGATATTTGGCGCCATTACCGCAGCAGGTCACGTGACACAACACAATTTCCCGCGTTTTTTTGTCTCATTGTAAACAAAACAAGGCATCGCGCCGTCTTGATGGTTCTTTCTCCTGAGTGCCTCTCAACACACCTATATTATTATTATTATTATTCTTGCTACCACACTCAGTGGCATTATTATTATTATTATTACTATTATTATTATTATTATTATTATTATTATTATTATTATTATTAATATTATTATTGCTTTTATTTTTACTATTATTATTATTATTATTTATTATTATTTTATTATCACACTGGCCGATTCCCACCAAGGCAGGGTGGCCCGAAAAAGAAAAACTTTCACCATCATTCACTCCATCACTGTCTTGCCAGAAGGGTGCTTTACACTACAGTTTTTAAACTGCAACATTAACACCCCTCCTTCAGAGTGCAGGCACTGTACTTCCCATCTCCAGGACTCAAGTCCGGCCTGCCGGTTTCCCTGAATCCCTTCATAAATGTTACTTTGCTCACACTCCAACAGCACGTCAAGTATTAAAAACCATTTGTCTCCATTCACTCCTATCAAACACGCTCACGCATGCCTGCTGGAAGTCCAAGCCCCTCGCACACAAAACCTCCTTTACCCCCTCCCTCCAACCCTTCCTAGGCCGACCCCTACCCCGCCTTCCTTCCACTACAGACTGATACACTCTTGAAGTCATTCTGTTTCGCTCCATTCTCTCTACATGTCCGAACCACCTCAACAACCCTTCCTCAGCCCTCTGGACAACAGTTTTGGTAATCCCGCACCTCCTCCTAACTTCCAAACTACGAATTCTCTGCATTATATTCACACCACACATTGCCCTCAGACATGACATCTCCACTGCCTCCAGCCTTCTCCTCGCTGCAACATTCATCACCCACGCTTCACACCCATATAAGAGCGTTGGTAAAACTATACTCTCATACATTCCCCTCTTTGCCTCCAAGGACAAAGTTCTTTGTCTCCACAGACTCCTAAGTGCACCACTCACTCTTTTTCCCTCATCAATTCCATGATTCACCTCATCTTTCATAGACCCATCCGCTGACACGTCCACTCCCAAATATCTGAATACGTTCACCTCCTCCATACTCTCTCCCTCCAATCTGATATTCAATCTTTCATCACCTAATCTTTTTGTTATCCTCATAACCTTACTCTTTCCTGTATTCACCTTTAATTTTCTTCTTTTGCACACCCTACCAAATTCATCCACCAATCTCTGCAACTTCTCTTCAGAATCTCCCAAGAGCACAGTGTCATCAGCAAAGAGCAGCTGTGACAACTCCCATTTTGTGTGTGATTCTTTATCTTTTAACTCCACGCCTCTTGCCAAGACCCTCGCATTTACTTCTCTTACAACCCCATCTATAAATATATTAAACAACCACGGTGACATCACACATCCTTGTCTAAGGCCTACCTTTACTGGGAAAAAATTTCCCTCTTTCCTACATACTCTAACTTGAGCCTCACTATCCTCGTAAAAACTCTTCACTGCTTTCAGTAACCTACCTCCTACACCATACACTTGCAACATCTGCCACATTGCCCCCCTATCCACCCTGTCATACGCCTTTTCCAAATCCATAAATGCCACAAAGACCTCTTTAGCCTTATCTAAATACTGTTCACTTATATGTTTCACTGTAAACACCTGGTCCACACACCCCCTACCTTTCCTAAAGCCTCCTTGTTCATCTGCTATCCTATTCTCCGTCTTACTCTTAATTCTTTCAATTATAACTCTACCATACACCTTACCAGGTACACTCAACAGACTTATCCCCCTATAATTTTTGCACTCTCTTTTATCCCCTTTGCCTTTATACAAAGGAACTATGCATGCTCTCTGCCAATCCCTAGGTACCTTACCCTCTTCCATACATTTATTAAATAATTGCACCAACCACTCCAAAACTATATCCCCACCTGCTTTTAACATTTCTATCTTTATCCCATCAATCCCGGCTGCCTTACCCCCTTTCATTTTACCTACTGCCTCACGAACTTCCCCCACACTCACAACTGGCTCTTCCTCACTCCTACAAGATGTTATTCCTCCTTGCCCTATACACGAAATCACAGCTTCCCTATCTTCATCAACATTTAACAATTCCTCAAAATATTCCCTCCATCTTCCCAATACCTCTAACTCTCCATTTAATAACTCTCCTCTCCTATTTTTAACTGACAAATCCATTTGTTCTCTAGGCTTTCTTAACTTGTTAATCTCACTCCAAAACTTTTTCTTATTTTCAACAAAATTTGTTGATAACATCTCACCCACTCTCTCATTTGCTCTCTTTTTACATTGCTTCACCACTCTCTTAACTTCTCTCTTTTTCTCCATATACTCTTCCCTCCTTGCATCACTTCTACTTTGTAAAAACTTCTCATATGCTAACTTTTTCTCCCTTACTACTCTCTTTACATCATCATTCCACCAATCGCTCCTCTTCCCTCCTGCACCCACTTTCCTGTAACCACAAACTTCTGCTGAACACTCTAACACTACATTTTTAAACCTAGCCCATACCTCTTCGACCCCATTGCCTATGCTCTCATTAGCCCATCTATCCTCCAATAGCTGTTTATATCTTACCCTAACTGCCTCCTCTTTTAGTTTATAAACCTTCACCTCTCTCTTCCCTGATGCTTCTATTCTCCTTGTATCCCATCTACCTTTTACTCTCAGTGTAGCTACAACTAGAAAGTGATCTGATATATCTGTGGCCCCTCTATAAACATGTACATCCTGAAGTCTACTCAACAGTCTTTTATCTACCAATACATAATCCAACAAACTACTGTCATTTCGCCCTACATCATATCGTGTATACTTATTTATCCTCTTTTTCTTAAAATATGTATTACCTATAACTAAACCCCTTTCTATACAAAGTTCAATCAAAGGGCTCCCATTATCATTTACACCTGGCACCCCAAACTTACCTACCACACCCTCTCTAAAAGTTTCTCCTACTTTAGCATTCAGGTCCCCTACCACAATTACTCTCTCACTTGGTTCAAAGGCTCCTATACATTCACTTAACATCTCCCAAAATCTCTCTCTCTCCTCTGCATTTCTCTCTTCTCCAGGTGCATACACGCTTATTATGACCCACTTCTCGCATCCAACCTTTACTTTAATCCACATAATTCTTGAATTTACACATTCATATTCTCTTTTCTCCTTCCATAACTGATCATTCAACATTACTGCTACCCCTTCCTTTGCTCTAACTCTCTCAGATACTCCAGATTTTATCCCATTTATTTCCCCCCACTGAAACTCTCCTACCCCCTTCAGCTTTGTTTCGCTTAGGGCCAGGACATCCAACTTCTTTTCATTCATAACATCAGCAATCATCTGTTTCTTGTCATCCGCACTACATCCAAGCACATTTAAGCATCCCAGTTTTATAAAGTTTTTCTTCTTCACTTTTTTAGTAAATGTATACAGGAGAAGGGGTTACTAGCCCATTGCTCCCGGCATTTTAGTCGCCTCATACGACACGCATGGCTTACGGAGGAAAGATTCTTTTCCACTTCCCCATGGACAATAGAAGAAATAAAAAAGAACAAGAGCTATTTAGAAAAAGGAGAAAAACCTAGATGTATGTATATATATATATGCATGTGCGTGTCTGTGAAGTGTGACCAAAGTGTAAGTAGGAGAAGCAAGATATCCCTGTTATCTAGCGTGTTTATGAGACAGAAAAAGAAACCAGCAATCCTACCATCATGTAAAACAGTTACAGGTTTCTGTTTCACAGTCATCTTTGGAACTTACACAAACGTTATTTTTTGGCTGTTAAAATGTCTGTGAAGTTATGGTAATTATGTAAATAATTAGTACACGGCTGGTATTGTAGGAATGTTGTGTGTGTTGACAGTGCTGACAGTGTTGACAGTGTTGACAGTGTTGACAGTGTTGACAGTGTTGACAGTGTTGACAGTGTTGACAGTGCTGACAGTGTTGACAGTGTTGACAGTGTTGACAGTGTTGACAGTGTTGACAGTGTTGACAGTGTTGACAGTGCTGACAGTGCTGACAGTGTTGACAGTGTTGACAGTGTTGACAGTGTTGACAGTGTTGACAGTGCTGACAGTGCTGACAGTGTTGACAGTGTTGACAGTGTTGACAGTGTTGACAGTGTTGACAGTGCTGACAGTGCTGACAGTGTTGACAGTGTTGACAGTGTTGACAGTGTTGACAGTGTTGACAGTGCTGACAGTGTCGACAGTGTTGACAGTGCTGACAGTGCTGACAGTGTTGACAGTGTTGACAGTGTTGACAGTGTTGACAGTGTTGACAGTGTTGACAGTGTTGACAGTGTTGACAGTGTTGACAGTGCTGACAGTGTTGACAGTGTTGACAGTGTTGACAGTGTTGACAGTGTTGACAGTGTTGACAGTGTTGACAGTGCTGACAGTGTTGACAGTGCTGACAGTGCTGACAGTGTTGACAGTGTTGACAGTGTTGACAGTGTTGACAGTGCTGACAGTGTTGACAGTGTTGACAGTGTTGACAGTGTTGACAGTGTTGACAGTGTTGACAGTGCTGACAGTGTTGACAGTGTTGACAGTGTTGACAGTGTTGACAGTGTTGACAGTGCTGACAGTGTTGACAGTGTTGACAGTGTTGACAGTGCTGACAGTGCTGACAGTGCTGACAGTGTTGACAGTGTTGACAGTGTTGACAGTGCTGACAGTGTTGACAGTGTTGACAGTGCTGGCAGTGTTGACAGTGTTGACAGTGTTGACAGTGCTGACAGTGTTGACAGTGTTGACAGTGTTGACAGTGTTGACAGTGTTGACAGTGTTGACAGTGCTGACAGTGTTGACAGTGTTGACAGTGCTGACAGTGTTGACAGTGTTGACAGTGTTGACAGTGTTGACAGTGTTGACAGTGCTGACAGTGTTGACAGTGTTGACAGTGTTGACAGTGTTGACAGTGCTGACAGTGTTGACAGTGTTGACAGTGTTGACAGTGCTGACAGTGCTGACAGTGTTGACAGTGTTGACAGTGTTGACAGTGTTGACAGTGTTGACAGTGTTGACAGTGCTGACAGTGTTGACAGTGCTGACAGTGTTGACAGTGCTGACAGTGTTGACAGTGTTGACAGTGCTGACAGTGCTGACAGTGTTGACAGTGCTGACAGTGTTGACAGTGTTGACAGTGTTGACAGTGCTGACAGTGTTGACAGTGTTGACAGTGCTGACAGTGCTGACAGTGCTGACAGTGCTGACAGTGCTGACAGTGTTGACAGTGTTGACAGTGTTGACAGTGTTGACAGTGCTGACAGTGTTGACAGTGTTGACAGTGTTGACAGTGTTGACAGTGTTGACAGTGTTGACAGTGTTGACAGTGTTGACAGTGTTGACAGTGCTGACAGTGTCGACAGTGTTGACAGTGCTGACAGTGCTGACAGTGTTGACAGTGTTGACAGTGTTGACAGTGTTGACAGTGTTGACAGTGCTGACAGTGTTGACAGTGTTGACAGTGTTGACAGTGTTGACAGTGTTGACAGTGCTGACAGTGTTGACAGTGTTGACAGTGTTGACAGTGTTGACAGTGTTGACAGTGTTGACAGTGCTGACAGTGTTGACAGTGTTGACAGTGTTGACAGTGCTGACAGTGCTGACAGTGCTGACAGTGTTGACAGTGTTGACAGTGTTGACAGTGCTGACAGTGTTGACAGTGTTGACAGTGCTGGCAGTGTTGACAGTGTTGACAGTGTTGACAGTGCTGACAGTGTTGACAGTGTTGACAGTGTTGACAGTGTTGACAGTGTTGACAGTGTTGACAGTGTTGACAGTGCTGACAGTGTTGACAGTGTTGACAGTGTTGACAGTGCTGACAGTGTTGACAGTGTTGACAGTGTTGACAGTGTTGACAGTGCTGACAGTGCTGACAGTGTTGACAGTGTTGACAGTGTTGACAGTGTTGACAGTGCTGACAGTGTTGACAGTGTTGACAGTGCTGACAGTGTTGACAGTGCTGACAGTGTTGACAGTGCTGACAGTGTTGACAGTGTTGACAGTGCTGACAGTGCTGACAGTGTTGACAGTGCTGACAGTGTTGACAGTGTTGACAGTGTTGACAGTGCTGACAGTGCTGACAGTGCTGACAGTGTTGACAGTGTTGACAGTGCTGACAGTGCTGACAGTGTTGACAGTGCTGACAGTGCTGACAGTGCTGACAGTGCTGACAGTGCTGACAGTGTTGACAGTGTTGACAGTGTTGACAGTGCTGACAGTGCGGACAGTGCTGACAGTGTTGACAGTGTTGACAGTGCTGACAGTGTTGACAGTGCTGACAGTGCTGACAGTGCTGACAGTGTTGACAGTGTTGACAGTGCTGACAGTGCTGACAGTGTTGACAGTGCTGACAGTGTTGACAGTGCTGACAGTGTTGACAGTGCTGACAGTGCTGACAGTGCTGACAGTGTTGACAGTGTTGACAGTGCTGACAGTGTTGACAGTGCTGACAGTGTTGACAGTGCTGACAGTGTTGACAGTGTTGAGAGTGTTGACAGTGCTGACAGTGCTGACAGTGCTGACAGTGCTGACAGTGTTGACAGTGTTGACAGTGCTGACAGTGTTGACAGTGTTGACAGTGTTGACAGTGCTGACAGTGCTGACAGTGCTAACCATATTGACAGTGTTGACAGTGCTGACAGTGTTCACAGTGCTGACAGTGCTGACAGTGCTGACAGTGTTGACAGTGTTGACAGTGTTGACAGTGCTGACAGTGCTGACAGTGCTGACAGTGTTGACAGTGTTGACAGTGCTGACAGTGTTCACAGTGCTGACAGTGCTGACAGTGCTGACAGTGTTGACAGTGTTGACAGTGCTGACAGTGCTGACAGTGCTGACAGTGTTGACAGTGTTGACAGTGCTGACAGTGTTGACAGTGCTGACAGTGTTGACAGTGCTGACAGTGTTGACAGTGTTGACAGTGCTGACAGTGCTGACAGTGCTGACAGTGTTGACAGTGTTGACAGTGCTGACAGTGTTGACAGTGTTGACAGTGCTGACAGTGCTGACAGTGCTGACAGTGCTGACAGTGCTGACAGTGCTGACAGTGCTGACAGTGCTGACAGTGTTGACAGTGTTGACAGTGCTGACAGTGTTGATAGTGCTGACAGTGTTGACAGTGCTGACAGTGTTGACAGTGTTGACAGTGCTGACAGTGCTGACAGTGCTGACAGTGTTGACAGTGTTGACAGTGCTGACAGTGTTGACAGTGCTGACAGTGTTGACAGTGTTGACAGTGTTGCCAGTGTTGACAGTGTTGACAGTGCTGACAGTGCTGACAGTGCTGACAGTGTTGACAGTGTTGACAGTGCTGACAGTGTTGACAGTGTTGACAGTGTTGACAGTGTTGACAGTGTTGACAGTGTTGACAGTGTTGACAGTGTTGACAGTGTTGACAGTGCTGACAGTGCTGACAGTGCTGACAGTGTTGACAGTGTTGACAGTGTTGACAGTGCTGACAGTGTTGACAGTGCTGACAGTGTTGACAGTGTTGACAGTGTTGACAGTGCTGACAGTGTTGACAGTGCTGACAGTGCTGACAGTGTTGACAGTGTTGACAGTGTTGACAGTGTTGACAGTGCTGACAGTGTTGACAGTGCTGACAGTGCTGACAGTGCTGACAGTGTTGACAGTGTTGACAGTGCTGACAGTGTTGACAGTGTTGACAGTGCTGACAGTGTTGACAGTGCTGACAGTGTTGACAGTGTTGACAGTGTTGACAGTGTTGACAGTGCTGACAGTGCTGACAGTGCTGACAGTGTTGACAGTGCTGACAGTGTTGACAGTGTTGACAGTGCTGACAGTGTTGACAGTGTTGACAGTGCTGACAGTGCTGACAGTGCTGACAGTGTTGACAGTGCTGACAGTGCTGACAGTGTTGACAGTGTTGACAGTGCTGACAGTGTTGACAGTGTTGACAGTGCTGACAGTGCTGACAGTGCTGACAGTGTTCACAGTGCTGACAGTGTTGACAGTGCTGACAGTGTTGACAGTGCTGACAGTGCTGACAGTGTTGACAGTGTTGACAGTGTTGACAGTGTTGACAGTGCTGACAGTGTTGACAGTGTTGACAGTGCTGACAGTGTTGACAGTGTTGACAGTGTTGACAGTGTTGACAGTGTTGACAGTGTTGACAGTGTTGACAGTGTTGACAGTGTTGACAGTGTTGACAGTGCTGACAGTGTTGACAGTGTTGACAGTGCTGACAGTGCTGACAGTGTTGACAGTGTTGACAGTGTTGACAGTGTTGACAGTGTTGACAGTGTTGACAGTGCTGACAGTGTTGACAGTGCTGACAGTGTTGACAGTGTTGACAGTGTTGACAGTGCTGACAGTGCTGACAGTGTTGACAGTGCTGACAGTGTTGACAGTGCTGACAGTGCTGACAGTGTTGACAGTGCTGACAGTGTTGACAGTGTTGACAGTGTTGACAGTGTTGACAGTGCTGACAGTGTTGACAGTGCTGACAGTGCTGACAGTGTTGACAGTGCTTACAGTGTTGACAGTGTTGACAGTGTTGACAGTGTTGACAGTGCTGACAGTGCTGACAGTGTTGACAGTGCTGACAGTGTTGACAGTGCTGACAGTGTTGACAGTGCTGACAGTGCTGACAGTGTTGACAGTGCTGACAGTGCTGACAGTGCTGACAGTGTTGACAGTGTTGACAGTGTTGACAGTGTTGACAGTGCTGACAGTGCTGACAGTGCTGACAGTGCTGACAGTGTTGACAGTGTTGACAGTGCTGACAGTGCTGACAGTGTTGACAGTGCTGACAGTGTTGACAGTGCTGACAGTGTTGACAGTGTTGACAGTGCTGACAGTGTTGACAGTGCTGACAGTGTTGACAGCGCTGACAGTGCTGACAGTGTTGACAGTGCTGACAGTGTTGACAGTGTTGACAGTGTTGACAGTGCTGACAGTGCTGACAGTGTTGACAGTGTTAACAGTGTTGACAGTGTTGACAGTGCTGACAGTGTTGACAGTGTTGACAGTGCTGACAGTGTTGACAGTGTTGACAGTGCTGACAGTGCTGACAGTGTTGACAGTGCTGACAGTGTTGACAGTGCTGACAGTGCTGACAGTGTTGACAGTGCTGACAGTGTTGACAGTGTTGACAGTGTTGACAGTGTTGACAGTGCTGACAGTGCTGACAGTGTTGACAGTGCTGACAGTGTTGACAGTGCTGACAGTGTTGACAGTGCTGACAGTGCTGACAGTGTTGACAGTGTTGACAGTGTTGACAGTGCTGACAGTGCTGACAGTGTTGACAGTGCTGACAGTGTTGACAGTGCTGACAGTGTTGACAGTGTTGACAGTGTTGACAGTGCTGACAGTGTTGGCAGTGTTGACAGTGCTGACAGTGCTGACAGTGTTGACAGTGCTGACAGTGCTGACAGTGTTGACAGTGCTGACAGTGTTGACAGTGTTGATAGTGCTGACAGTGCTGACAGTGTTGACAGTGCTGACAGTGCTGACAGTGCTGACAGTGCTGACAGTGTTGACAGTGCTGACAGTGCTGACAGTGCTGACAGTGTTGACAGTGCTGACAGTGTTGACAGTGTTGACAGTGTTGACAGTGCTGACAGTGTTGACAGTGCTGACAGTGTTGACAGTGTTGACAGTGTTGACAGTGTTGACAGTGTTGACAGTGCTGACAGTGCTGACAGTGTTGACAGTGCTGACAGTGTTGACAGTGTTGACAGTGTTGACAGTGTTGACAGTGCTGACAGTGCTGACAGTGTTGACAGTGCTGACAGTGTTGACAGTGTTGACAGTGTTGACAGTGTTGACAGTGCTGACAGTGCTGACAGTGTTGACAGTGCTGACAGTGTTGACAGTGTTGACAGTGCTGACAGTGCTGACAGTGCTGACAGTGTTGACAGTGTTGACAGTGCTGACAGTGCTGACAGTGTTGACAGTGTTGACAGTGTTGACAGTGCTGACAGTGCTGACAGTGTTGACAGTGCTGACAGTGCTGACAGTGTTGACAGTGCTGACAGTGTTGACAGTGTTGACAGTGTTGACAGTGTTGACAGTGCTGACAGTGCTGACAGTGTTGACAGTGTTGACAGTGTTGACAGTGTTGACAGTGCTGACAGTGCTGACAGTGTTGACAGTGTTGACAGTGTTGACAGTGCTGACAGTGTTGACAGTGTTGACAGTGTTGACAGTGTTGACAGTGTTGACAGTGCTGACAGTGTTGACAGTGTTGACAGTGTTGACAGTGTTGACAGTGCTGACAGTGTTGACAGTGTTGACAGTGTTGACAGTGTTGACAGTGTTGACAGTGCCGACAGTGTTGACAGTGTTGACAGTGTTGACAGTGCTGACAGTGTTGACAGTGCTGACAGTGTTGATAGTGTTGACAGTGTTGACAGTGTTGACAGTGCTGACAGTGTTGACAGTGCTGACAGTGTTGACAGTGTTGACAGTGTTGACAGTGTTGACAGTGTTGACAGTGTTGACAGTGCTGACAGTGCTGACAGTGTTGACAGTGTTGACAGTGTTGACAGTGTTGACAGTGTTGACAGTGCTGACAGTGTTGACAGTGTTGACAGTGCTGACAGTGTTGACAGTGTTGACAGTGTTGACAGTGCTGACAGTGTTGACAGTGCTGACAGTGTTGACAGTGTTGACAGTGCTGACAGTGTTGACAGTGTTGACAGTGTTGACAGTGCTGACAGTGTTGACAGTGCTGACAGTGTTGACAGTGTTGACAGTGTTGACAGTGTTGACAGTGCTGACAGTGTTGACAGTGTTGACAGTGTTGACAGTGCTGACAGTGTTGACAGTGCTGACAGTGTTGACAGTGTTGACAGTGCTGACAGTGTTGACAGTGTTGACAGTGCTGACAGTGTTGACAGTGTTGACAGTGTTGACAGTGCTGACAGTGTTGACAGTGTTGACAGTGTTGACAGTGTTGACAGTGTTGACAGTGCTGACAGTGTTGACAGTGCTGACAGTGTTGACAGTGTTGACAGTGTTGACAGTGTTGGCAGTGTTGACAGTGTTGACAGTGCTGACAGTGTTGACAGTGCTGACAGTGTTGACAGTGTTGACAGTGTTGACAGTGCTGACAGTGTTGACAGTGCTGACAGTGTTGACAGTGTTGACAGTGTTGACAGTGTTGACAGTGCTGACAGTGTTGACAGTGTTGACAGTGTTGACAGTGTTGACAGTGTTGACAGTGTTGACAGTGTTGACAGTGTTGACAGTGTTGACAGTGTTGACAGTGCTGACAGTGTTGACAGTGTTGACAGTGTTGACAGTGTTGACAGTGTTGACAGTGTTGACAGTGCTGACAGTGTTGACAGTGTTGACAGTGTTGACAGTGTTGACAGTGTTGACAGTGTTGACAGTGTTGACAGTGCTGACAGTGTTGACAGTGCTGACAGTGTTGACAGTGTTGACAGTGTTGACAGTGCTGACATTGCTGACAGTGCTGACAGTGTTGACAGTGTTGACAGTGCTGACAGTGTTGACAGTGTTGACAGTGTTGACAGTGCTGACAGTGTTGACAGTGTTGACAGTGTTGACAGTGTTGACAGTGTTGACAGTGTTGACAGTGCTGACAGTGTTGACAGTGTTGACAGTGTTGACAGTGTTGACAGTGTTGACAGTGCTGACAGTGTTGACAGTGTTGACAGTGTTGACAGTGTTGACAGTGCTGACAGTGTTGACAGTGTTGACAGTGTTGACAGTGTTGACAGTGTTGACAGTGCTGACAGTGTTGACAGTGTTGACAGTGTTGACAGTGTTGACAGTGCTGACAGTGTTGACAGTGTTGACAGTGTTGACAGTGTTGACAGTGTTGACAGTGTTGAGAGTGTTGACAGTGCTGACAGTGCTGACAGTGCTGACAGTGCTGACAGTGTTGACAGTGTTGACAGTGCTGACAGTGTTGACAGTGTTGACAGTGTTGACAGTGCTGACAGTGCTGACAGTGCTAACCATATTGACAGTGTTGACAGTGCTGACAGTGTTCACAGTGCTGACAGTGCTGACAGTGCTGACAGTGTTGACAGTGTTGACAGTGTTGACAGTGCTGACAGTGCTGACAGTGCTGACAGTGTTGACAGTGTTGACAGTGCTGACAGTGTTCACAGTGCTGACAGTGCTGACAGTGCTGACACTGTTGACAGTGTTGACAGTGTTGACAGTGCTGACAGTGCTGACAGTGTTGACAGTGTTGACAGTGCTGACAGTGTTGACAGTGCTGACAGTGTTGACAGTGCTGACAGTGTTGACAGTGTTGACAGTGCTGACAGTGCTGACAGTGCTGACAGTGTTGACAGTGTTGACAGTGCTGACAGTGTTGACAGTGTTGACAGTGTTGACAGTGCTGACAGTGTTGACAGTGCTGACAGTGCTGACAGTGCTGACAGTGCTGACAGTGCTGACAGTGCTGACAGTGTTGACAGTGCTGACAGTGTTGACAGTGTTGACAGTGCTGACAGTGTTGATAGTGCTGACAGTGTTGACAGTGCTGACAGTGTTGACAGTGTTGACAGTGCTGACAGTGCTGACAGTGCTGACAGTGTTGACAGTGTTCACAGTGCTGACAGTGTTGACAGTGCTGACAGTGTTGACAGTGTTGACAGTGTTGCCAGTGTTGACAGTGTTGACAGTGCTGACAGTGCTGACAGTGCTGACAGTGCTGACAGTGTTGACAGTGTTGACAGTGCTGACAGTGTTGACAGTGTTGACAGTGTTGACAGTGTTGACAGTGTTGACAATGTTGACAGTGTTGACAGTGTTGGCAGTGTTGACAGTGTTGACAGTGCTGACAGTGCTGACAGTGCTGACAGTGTTGACAGTGTTGACAGTGTTGACAGTGTTGACAGTGCTGACAGTGTTGACAGTGCTGACAGTGTTGACAGTGTTGACAGTGTTGACAGTGCTGACAGTGTTGACAGTGCTGACAGTGCTGACAGTGTTGACAGTGTTGACAGTGTTGACAGTGCTGACAGTGTTGACAGTGCTGACAGTGCTGACAGTGCTGACAGTGTTGACAGTGTTGACAGTGCTGACAGTGTTGACAGTGTTGACAGTGCTGACAGTGTTGACAGTGCTGACAGTGTTGACAGTGTTGACAGTGTTGACAGTGTTGACAGTGCTGACAGTGCTGACAGTGCTGACAGTGTTGACAGTGCTGACAGTGTTGACAGTGTTGACAGTGCTGACAGTGTTGACAGTGTTGACAGTGCTGACAGTGCTGACAGTGCTGACAGTGTTGACAGTGCTGACAGTGCTGACAGTGTTGACAGTGTTGACAGTGCTGACAGTGTTGACAGTGTTGACAGTGCTGACAGTGCTGACAGTGCTGACAGTGTTCACAGTGCTGACAGTGTTGACAGTGCTGACAGTGTTGACAGTGCTGACAGTGCTGACAGTGTTGACAGTGTTGACAGTGTTGACAGTGTTGACAGTGCTGACAGTGTTGACAGTGTTGACAGTGCTGACAGTGTTGACAGTGTTGACAGTGCTGACAGTGCTGACAGTGTTGACAGTGTTGACAGTGTTCACAGTGCTGACAGTGCTGACAGTGCTGACAGTGTTGACAGTGTTGACAGTGCTGACAGTGCTGACAGTGCTGACAGTGTTGACAGTGTTGACAGTGCTGACAGTGTTGACAGTGCTGACAGTGTTGACAGTGCTGACAGTGTTGACAGTGTTGACAGTGCTGACAGTGCTGACAGTGCTGACAGTGTTGACAGTGTGCTGACAGTGTTGACAGTGCTGACAGTGTTGACAGTGTTGACAGTGTTGACAGTGCTGACAGTGCTGACAGTGCTGACAGTGCTGACAGTGCTGACAGTGCTGACAGTGCTGACAGTGCTGACAGTGCTGACAGTGCTGACAGTGTTGACAGTGTTGACAGTGCTGACAGTGTTGATAGTGCTGACAGTGTTGACAGTGCTGACAGTGTTGACAGTGTTGACAGTGCTGACAGTGCTGACAGTGCTGACAGTGTTGACAGTGTTCACAGTGCTGACAGTGTTGACAGTGCTGACAGTGTTGACAGTGTTGACAGTGTTGCCAGTGTTGACAGTGTTGACAGTGCTGACAGTGCTGACAGTGCTGACAGTGTTGACAGTGTTGACAGTGCTGACAGTGTTGACAGTGTTGACAGTGTTGACAGTGTTGACAGTGTTGACAATGTTGACAGTGTTGACAGTGTTGGCAGTGTTGACAGTGTTGACAGTGCTGACAGTGCTGACAGTGCTGACAGTGTTGACAGTGTTGACAGTGTTGACAGTGTTGACAGTGCTGACAGTGTTGACAGTGCTGACAGTGTTGACAGTGTTGACAGTGTTGACAGTGCTGACAGTGTTGACAGTGCTGACAGTGCTGACAGTGTTGACAGTGTTGACAGTGTTGACAGTGTTGACAGTGCTGACAGTGCTGACAGTGCTGACAGTGTTGACAGTGTTGACAGTGCTGACAGTGTTGACAGTGTTGACAGTGCTGACAGTGTTGACAGTGCTGACAGTGTTGACAGTGTTGACAGTGTTGACAGTGTTGACAGTGCTGACAGTGCTGACAGTGCTGACAGTGTTGACAGTGCTGACAGTGTTGACAGTGTTGACAGTGCTGACAGTGTTGACAGTGTTGACAGTGCTGACAGTGCTGACAGTGCTGACAGTGTTGACAGTGCTGACAGTGCTGACAGTGTTGACAGTGTTGACAGTGCTGACAGTGTTGACAGTGTTGACAGTGCTGACAGTGCTGACAGTGCTGACAGTGTTCACAGTGCTGACAGTGTTGACAGTGCTGACAGTGTTGACAGTGCTGACAGTGCTGACAGTGTTGACAGTGTTGACAGTGTTGACAGTGTTGACAGTGCTGACAGTGTTGACAGTGTTGACAGTGCTGACAGTGTTGACAGTGTTGACAGTGCTGACAGTGCTGACAGTGTTGACAGTGTTGACAGTGTTGACAGTGTTGACAGTGTTGACAGTGCTGACAGTGTTGACAGTGTTGACAGTGCTGACAGTGTTGACAGTGTTGACAGTGTTGACAGTGCTGACAGTGCTGACAGTGTTGACAGTGTTGACAGTGTTGACAGTGTTGACAGTGTTGACAGTGTTGACAGTGCTGACAGTGTTGACAGTGCTGACAGTGTTGACAGTGTTGACAGTGTTGACAGTGCTGACAGTGCTGACAGTGTTGACAGTGCTGACAGTGTTGACAGTGCTGACAGTGCTGACAGTGTTGACAGTGCTGACAGTGTTGACAGTGTTGACAGTGTTGACAGTGTTGACAGTGCTGACAGTGTTGACAGTGCTGACAGTGCTGACAGTGTTGACAGTGCTTACAGTGTTGACAGTGTTGACAGTGTTGACAGTGTTGACAGTGCTGACAGTGCTGACAGTGTTGACAGTGCTGACAGTGTTGACAGTGCTGACAGTGTTGACAGTGCTGACAGTGCTGACAGTGTTGACAGTGCTGACAGTGCTGACAGTGTTGACAGTGTTGACAGTGTTGACAGTGTTGACAGTGCTGACAGTGCTGACAGTGCTGACAGTGCTGACAGTGTTGACAGTGTTGACAGTGCTGACAGTGCTGACAGTGTTGACAGTGCTGACAGTGTTGACAGTGCTGACAGTGTTGACAGTGTTGACAGTGCTGACAGTGTTGACAGTGCTGACAGTGTTGACAGTGCTGACAGTGCTGACAGTGTTGACAGTGCTGACAGTGTTGACAGTGTTGATAGTGTTGACAGTGTTGACAGTGCTGACAGTGCTGACAGTGTTGACAGTGTTGACAGTGTTGACAGTGTTGACAGTGTTGACAGTGCTGACAGTGTTGACAGTGTTGACAGTGCTGACAGTGTTGACAGTGTTGACAGTGCTGACAGTGCTGACAGTGTTGACAGTGCTGACAGTGTTGACAGTGCTGACAGTGCTGACAGTGTTGACAGTGCTGACAGTGTTGACAGTGTTGACAGTGTTGACAGTGTTGACAGTGCTGACAGTGCTGACAGTGTTGACAGTGCTGACAGTGTTGACAGTGCTGACAGTGTTGACAGTGCTGACAGTGCTGACAGTGTTGACAGTGTTGACAGTGTTGACAGTGCTGACAGTGCTGACAGTGTTGACAGTGCTGACAGTGTTGACAGTGCTGACAGTGTTGACAGTGTTGACAGTGTTGACAGTGCTGACAGTGTTGACAGTGTTGACAGTGCTGACAGTGCTGACAGTGTTGACAGTGCTGACAGTGCTGACAGTGTTGACAGTGCTGACAGTGTTGACAGTGTTGACAGTGCTGACAGTGCTGACAGTGTTGACAGTGCTGACAGTGCTGACAGTGCTGACAGTGCTGACAGTGTTGACAGTGCTGACAGTGCTGACAGTGCTGACAGTGTTGACAGTGCTGACAGTGTTGACAGTGTTGACAGTGTTGACAGTGCTGGCAGTGTTGACAGTGCTGACAGTGCTGACAGTGTTGACAGTGTTGACAGTGTTGACAGTGTTGACAGTGCTGACAGTGCTGACAGTGTTGACAGTGCTGACAGTGTTGACAGTGTTGACAGTGTTGACAGTGTTGACAGTGTTGACAGTGCTGACAGTGCTGACAGTGTTGACAGTG
>NC_091353.1:10504728-10512228 GCF_038502225.1 Cherax quadricarinatus
ACTAAGGCGCGATGAGAGGCAAGAATTGGGGGTGGGAAAGAAACGAGTGCCATCTTGTAAACAACACAGGACCCAACACTGAACCCTGTGGTACACCACTTGTGACGCGCCAACACTCTGATTTATCCCCATTATACGCAAACTCTCTGTTGCCTATCTGTCAGCTACGCCTCTCCTCAGGAAAAACAAAATTCTCCTGTTTAGTAATCGACACTCTTCTGCCCAGCCTGAGTGCAACCATAATTCCTGGCTCGATTCCCATTCCCTTTTGACGTCAGCTTAAGATGATTGTTCTTTATAACTTATCCGAGGACACTGGCACTGGCTTTGATGGGACGAGAGTTAGATATCCACTTCTGTTGTTGTTAGTGAGGGAAGGTTGCTTTATAAAAAATGAAGGGTGAGGTAAGGGTCGTCAGGATACAGGACAAGTGTTTCCTGACGCGGGTCTTAGACGATGACCCACCGTTGGCGCTTTTGGTCATCTGACTGAGGCCTTCCGCTGGCTTACCGGTTCACCCCTTTAAAAATTATGGTCATAGTTATAACCATTTTCTATTATATATATATTAAAAATGAAAGTACAGTTCACGTTGTAGACGGTGATGACTGCGGACGTTACCTGTACAGTACGTGATCTTGCTGTAATATGTAACATGTTACTAGCAGATACTCTCTAGGTACTATACCGTGTTGCAAGATGCAAGATACTCTCTAGGTACTATACCGTGCTGGAAGATACTCTCTAGGTACTATACTGTACAAGAATGGTTTAAAATACCGACAAGATGAAATTAAGACACATGTGCAACATCAGGGTATCTTTATTGTAGACGTTTCGCCATCCAGTGGCTTTATCATTGCAAATTCCAGGACATAATTTGAAGACAGTAGAACTATATACACAAGATGAGGTAATCAGTCCCTCAGCCTTGGAGTTGGTGTAAAGAGCACCGTAGTTGTGGATGTTCTGGAGCAGAGGCAAGGAGACTGGCGTTTATATACTAACGTCAGGTGGCAAGGGGACGGGTAGCAGACGAGGGCATAGTCACTGGTAGGCGGGATTTCCCAGTGGAAGTAGGTCCTACCCAAAGAGATGGGTTAGTTGTAGTAATAGTTGTCGTAGTCGTGAAGGTTATGTACATGTTCTCAAGATTCCATGATGTTGCAGTGTCTGACAAGTTGTACAAGAATGGTATACAATACCGACAAGATTAAATCATAACACATGTGCAACATCTGCTCCACAACATCAAGGACTACGGTGCTCTTTACACCAACACCAAGGGTGAGGGACTGATTACTTTATCTTGTGTATATAGTTCTACTGTCTTCAAATTATGTCCTGGAATTTGCAATGATAAAGCCGCTGGATGGCGAAACGTCTACAATAAAGATACCCAGATGTTGATTATATGTTGCACTATACCGTGTTTGAAGGTACTCTCTAGGTACTATCCCGTGTTTGAAGGTACTCTCTAGGTACTATCCCGTGTTTGAAGGTACTCTCTAGGTACTATCCCGTGTTTGAAGGTACTCTCTAGGTACTATCCCGTGTTTGAAGGTACTCTCTAGGTACTATCCCGTGTTTGAAGGTACTCTCTAGGTACTATACCGTGTTTGAAGGTACTCTCTAGGTACTATCCCGTGTTTGAAGGTACTCTCTAGGTACTATCCCGTGTTTGAAGGTCCTCTCTAGGTACTATACCGTGTTTGAAGGTACTCTCTAGGTACTATCCCGTGTTTGAAGGTACTCTCTAGGTACTATACCGTGTTTGAAGGTACTCTCTAGGTACTATCCCGTGTTTGAAGGTACTCTCTAGGTACTATCCCGTGTTTGAAGGTCCTCTCTAGGTACTATACCGTGTTTGAAGGTACTCTCTAGGTACTATCCCGTGTTTGAAGGTACTCTCTAGGTACTATCCCGTGTTTGAAGGTCCTCTCTAGGTACTATACCGTGTTTGAAGGTACTCTCTAGGTACTATCCCGTGTTTGAAGGTACTCTCTAGGTACTATCCCGTGTTTGAAGGTACTCTCTAGGCACTGTCTAGGTACTAGACGGTGGCTGAAGGCACTGTCTAGGTACTAGACGGTGGCTGAAGACACTGTCTGGGTACTAGACGGTGGCTGAAGGCACTGTCTAGGTACTAGACGGTGGCTGAAGGCACTGTCTAGGTACTAGACGGTGGCTGAAGGCACTGTCTAGGTACTAGACGGTGGCTGAAGGCACTGTCTAGGTACTAGACGGTGGCTGAAGACACTGTCTGGGTACTAGACGGTGGCTGAAGGCACTGTCTGGGTACTAGACGGTGGCTGAAGGCACTGTCTAGGTACTAGACGGTGGCTGAAGACACTGTCTGGGTACTAGACGGTGGCTGAAGGCACTGTCTAGGTACTAGACGGTGGCTGAAGGCACTGTCTAGGTACTAGACGGTGGCTGAAGACACTGTCTAGGTACTAGACGGTGGCTGAAGACACTGTCTGGGTACTAGACGGTGGCTGAAGACACTGTCTAGGTACTAGACGGTGGCTGAAGACACTGTCTAGGTACTAGACGGTGGCTGAAGGCACTGTCTAGGTACTAGACGGTGGCTGAAGACACTGTCTAGGTACTAGACGGTGGCTGAAGGCACTGTCTAGGTACTAGACGGTGGCTGAAGGCACTGTCTGGGTACTAGACGGTGGCTGAAGGCACTGTCTAGGTACTAGACGGTGGCTGAAGACACTGTCTAGGTACTAGACGGTGGCTGAAGACACTGTCTAGGTACTAGACGGTGGCTGAAGACACTGTCTAGGTACTAGACGGTGGCTGAAGGCACTGTCTAGGTACTAGACGGTGGCTGAAGGCACTGTCTAGGTACTAGACGGTGGCTGAAGACACTGTCTGGGTACTAGACGGTGGCTGAAGGCACTGTCTAGGTACTAGACGGTGGCTGAAGACACTGTCTAGGTACTAGACGGTGGCTGAAGGCACTGTCTAGGTACTAGACGGTGGCTGAAGACACTGTCTGGGTACTAGACGGTGGCTGAAGACACTGTCTAGGTACTAGACGGTGGCTGAAGGCACTGTCTAGGTACTAGACGGTGGCTGAAGGCACTGTCTGGGTACTAGACGGTGGCTGAAGGCACTGTCTGGGTACTAGACGGTGGCTGAAGGCACTGTCTAGGTACTAGACGGTGGCTGAAGGCACTGTCTAGGTACTAGACGGTGGCTGAAGGCACTGTCTGGGTACTAGACGGTGGCTGAAGGCACTGTCTAGGTACTAGACGGTGGCTGAAGACACTGTCTAGGTACTAGACGGTGGCTGAAGGCACTGTCCAGGTACTAGACGGTGGCTGAAGGCACTGTCTGGGTACTAGACGGTGGCTGAAGGCACTGTCTAGGTACTAGACGGTGGCTGAATGCACTGTCTGGGTACTAGACGGTGGCTGAAGGCACTGTCTAGGTACTAGACGGTGGCTGAAGACACTGTCTGGGTACTAGACGGTGGCTGAAGGCACTGTCTAGGTACTAGACGGTGGCTGAAGGCACTGTCTAGGTACTAGACGGTGGCTGAAGACACTGTCTGGGTACTAGACGGTGGCTGAAGGCACTGTCTAGGTACTAGACGGTGGCTGAAGGCACTGTCTAGGTACTAGACGGTGGCTGAAGGCACTGTCTAGGTACTAGACGGTGGCTGAAGACACTGTCTGGGTACTAGACGGTGGCTGAAGGCACTGTCTGGGTACTAGACGGTGGCTGAAGGCACTGTCTAGGTACTAGACGGTGGCTGAAGACACTGTCTGGGTACTAGACGGTGGCTGAAGGCACTGTCTAGGTACTAGACGGTGGCTGAAGGCACTGTCTAGGTACTAGACGGTGGCTGAAGACACTGTCTAGGTACTAGACGGTGGCTGAAGACACTGTCTGGGTACTAGACGGTGGCTGAAGACACTGTCTAGGTACTAGACGGTGGCTGAAGACACTGTCTAGGTACTAGACGGTGGCTGAAGGCACTGTCTAGGTACTAGACGGTGGCTGAAGACACTGTCTGGGTACTAGACGGTGGCTGAAGGCACTGTCTAGGTACTAGACGGTGGCTGAAGGCACTGTCTAGGTACTAGACGGTGGCTGAAGACACTGTCTGGGTACTAGACGGTGGCTGAAGGCACTGTCTAGGTACTAGACGGTGGCTGAAGGCACTGTCTAGGTACTAGACGGTGGCTGAAGGCACTGTCTAGGTACTAGACGGTGGCTGAAGACACTGTCTGGGTACTAGACGGTGGCTGAAGGCACTGTCTAGGTACTAGACGGTGGCTGAAGGCACTGTCTAGGTACTAGACGGTGGCTGAAGGCACTGTCTAGGTACTAGACGGTGGCTGAAGACACTGTCTGGGTACTAGACGGTGGCTGAAGGCACTGTCTGGGTACTAGACGGTGGCTGAAGGCACTGTCTAGGTACTAGACGGTGGCTGAAGACACTGTCTGGGTACTAGACGGTGGCTGAAGGCACTGTCTAGGTACTAGACGGTGGCTGAAGGCACTGTCTAGGTACTAGACGGTGGCTGAAGACACTGTCTGGGTACTAGACGGTGGCTGAAGGCACTGTCTGGGTACTAGACGGTGGCTGAAGGCACTGTCTAGGTACTAGACGGTGGCTGAAGACACTGTCTGGGTACTAGACGGTGGCTGAAGGCACTGTCTAGGTACTAGACGGTGGCTGAAGGCACTGTCTAGGTACTAGACGGTGGCTGAAGACACTGTCTAGGTACTAGACGGTGGCTGAAGACACTGTCTGGGTACTAGACGGTGGCTGAAGACACTGTCTAGGTACTAGACGGTGGCTGAAGACACTGTCTAGGTACTAGACGGTGGCTGAAGGCACTGTCTAGGTACTAGACGGTGGCTGAAGGCACTGTCTAGGTACTAGACGGTGGCTGAAGGCACTGTCTAGGTACTAGACGGTGGCTGAAGGCACTGTCTAGGTACTAGACGGTGGCTGAAGACACTGTCTGGGTACTAGACGGTGGCTGAAGACACTGTCTAGGTACTAGACGGTGGCTGAAGACACTGTCTAGGTACTAGACGGTGGCTGAAGACACTGTCTGGGTACTAGACGGTGGCTGAAGACACTGTCTGGGTACTAGACGGTGGCTGAAGACACTGTCTAGGTACTAGACGGTGGCTGAAGACACTGTCTGGGTACTAGACGGTGGCTGAAGACACTGTCTAGGTACTAGACGGTGGCTGAAGACACTGTCTAGGTACTAGACGGTGGCTGAAGACACTGTCTGGGTACTAGACGGTGGCAGAAGACACTGTCTAGGTACTAGACGGTGGCTGAAGACACTGTCTAGGTACTAGACGGTGGCTGAAGGCACTGTCTAGGTACTAGACGGTGGCTGAAGACACTGTCTAGGTACTAGACGGTGGCTGAAGGCACTGTCTAGGTACTAGACGGTGGCTGAAGGCACTGTCTAGGTACTAGACGGTGGCTGAAGACACTGTCTAGGTACTAGACGGTGGCTGAAGGCACTGTCTAGGTACTAGACGGTGGCTGAAGACACTGTCTAGGTACTAGACGGTGGCTGAAGGCACTGTCTAGGTACTAGACGGTGGCTGAAGGCACTGTCTAGGTACTAGACGGTGGCTGAAGGCACTGTCTAGGTACTAGACGGTGGCTGAAGGCACTGTCTAGGTACTAGACGGTGGCTGAAGGCACTGTCTAGGTACTAGACGGTGGCTGAAGACACTGTCTAGGTACTAGACGGTGGCTGAAGACACTGTCTAGGTACTAGACGGTGGCTGAAGGCACTGTCTAGGTACTAGACGGTGGCTGAAGGCACTGTCTAGGTACTAGACGGTGGCTGAAGACACTGTCTAGGTACTAGACGGTGGCTGAAGGCACTGTCTGGGTACTAGACGGTGGCTGAAGGCACTGTCTAGGTACTAGACGGTGGCTGAAGGCACTGTCTAGGTACTAGACGGTGGCTGAAGACACTGTCTAGGTACTAGACGGTGGCTGAAGGCACTGTCTGGGTACTAGACGGTGGCTGAAGGCACTGTCTGGGTACTAGACGGTGGCTGAAGGCACTGTCTGGGTACTAGACGGTGGCTGAAAGCACTGTCTAGGTACTAGACGGTGGCTGAAGGCACTGTCTACTACAACAATCGCCACATTATTGACAGGTGAGATAAGCGTGATTGTCAACACTTATGTTTCACCTTTGCCAATTTTCACACAGTTTTTCATCATCCATTGTTGTTGTGTTATTATTTTGACAAGACGGAAGTAGGAACATATAATAATGGCGTCTGAGGAACCTGTGGTTAGGTTAGGTTAGGTTAGGTTAGGTTAGGTTAGGTTAGGTTAGGTTAGGTTAGGTTAGGTTAGGTTAGCTTAGGTTAGGTTAGGTTAGGTTAGGTTAGGTTAGGTTAGGTTAAGTTAGGTTAGGTTAGGTTAGGTTAGGTTAGGTTAGATTAGGTAAGGTTAGATTAGGTTAGGTTAGGTTAGGTTAGGTTAGGTTAGGTTAGGTTAGGTTAGGTTAGGTTAGCTTAGGTTAGGTTAGGTTAGGTTAGGTTAGGTTAGCTTAGGTTAGGTTAGGTTAGGTTAGGTTAGGTTAGGTTAGGTTAAGTTAGGTTAGGTTAGGTTAGGTTAGGTTAGATTAGGTAAGGTTAGATTAGGTTAGGTTAGGTTAGGTTAGGTTAAGTTAGGTTAGGTTAGGTTAGATTAGGTAAGGTTAGGTTAGGTTAGGTAAGGTTAGGCAAGGTTAGGTTAGGTTAGGTTAGGTTAGGTTAGGTTAGATTAGGTTAGGTTAGGTTAGGTTAGGTTAGGTTAGGTTAGGTTAGGTTAGGTTAGGTTAGGTTAGGTTAGGTTAGGTTAGATTAGGTAAGGTTAGGTTAGGTTAGGTAAGGTTAGGCAAGGTTAGGTTAGGTTAGGTTAGGTTAGGTTAGGTTAGATTAGGTTAGGTTAGGTTAGGTTAGGTTAGGTTAGGTTAGGTTAGGTTAGGTTAGATTAGGTTAGGTTAGGTTAGGTTAGGTTAGGTTAGGTTAGGTTAGGTTAGGTTAGATTATGTAAGGTTAGGTTAGGTTAGGTAAGGTTAGGCAAGGTTAGGTTAGGTTAGGTTAGGTTAGGTTAGATTAGGTTAGGTTAGGTTAGGTTAGGTTAGGTTAGGTTAGGTTAGGTTAGGTTAGGTTAGATTAGGTTAGGTTAGGTTAGGTTAGGTTAGGTTAGATTAGGTTAGGTTAGGTTAGGTTAGGTTAGGTTAGGTTAGGTTAGGTTAGATTAGGTTAGGTTAGGTTAGGTTAGGTTAGGTTAGGTTAGATTAGGTTAGGTTAGGTTAGGTTAGGTTAGGTTAGGTTAGGTTAAGTTAGGTTAGGTTAGGTTAGGTTAGGTTAGGTTAGGTTAGGTTAGATTAGGTAAGGTTAGGTTAGGTTAGGTAAGGTTAGGCAAGGTTAGGTTAGGTTAGGTTAGGTTAGGTTAGGTTAGATTAGGTTAGGTTAGGTTAGGTTAGGTTAGG
>NC_091353.1:10517228-10539728 GCF_038502225.1 Cherax quadricarinatus
TATACTCCAGCCTTAACACTATACTGTAATAATGTCTTTATTCCTACAAGTACATGTACAAGGTATACAGGTACATGTACAAGGTATACAAGTACATGTACAAGGTATACAGGTACATGTACAAGGTATACAAGTACATGTACAAGGTATACAGGTACATGTACAAGGTATACAAGTACATGTACAAGGTATACAAGTACATGTACAAGGTATACAAAAACATGTACAAGATACACAAGTACATGTACAAGGTATACAAGTACATGTACAAGGTATACAGGTACATGTACAAGGTATACAAGTACATGTACAAGGTATACAGGTACATGTACAAGGTATACAAGTACATGTACAAGGTATACAAGTACATGTACAAGGTATACAAGTACATGTACAAGGTATACAAGTACATGTACAAGGTATACAAGTACATGTACAAGGTATACAGGTACATGTACAAGGTATACAAGTACATGTACAAGGTATACAAGTACATGTACAAGGTATACAAGTACATGTACAAGGTATACAAGTACATGTACAAGGTATACAAGTACATGTACAAGGTATACAAGTACATGTACAAGGTATACAAGTACATGTACAAGGTATACAAAAACATGTACAAGATACACAAATACATGTACAAGGTATACAGGTACTTGCACAAGGTATACAAGTACATGTACAAGGTATACAAGTACATGTACAAGGTATACAAATACATGTACAAGATATACAAGTACATGTACAAGATATACAAGTACATGTACAAGGTATACAAATACATGTACAAGATATACAAGTAAATGTACAAGGTATACAAATACATGTACAAGATAAAAAGTAAATGTACAAGGTATACAAGTACATGTACAAGGCATACAAGTACATGTACAAGGCATACAAGTACATGTACAATGTATACAAGTACATATACAAGGTATACAAGTACTTGTACAAGGTATACAAGTACACGTACAAGATATACAAGTACATGTACAAGTTATGCAAGTACATGTACAAGGTATACAAGTACACGTACAAGATATACAAGTACATGTACAAGTTATACAAGTACATGTACAAGGTATACAAGTACACGTACAAGATATACAAGTACATGTACAAGGTATACAAGTACATGTACAAGGTATACAAGTACACGTACAAGATATGCAAGTACACGTACAAGGTATACAGGTACATGTACAAGGTATACAAGTACATGTACAAGATATACAAGTACATGTACAAGGTATACAAGTACAAGTACAAGGCATACAAGTACATGTACAAGGTATACAAGTACATGTACAAGATATACAGGTACATGTACAAGGTATACAAGTACATGTACAAGGTATACAGGTACATGTACAAGATATACAAGTACATGTACAAGGTATAAAGTACATGTACAAGACATACAAGTACATGTACAAGGTATACAAGTACATGTACAAGATATACAGGTACATGTACAAGGTATACAAGTACATGTACAAGGTATACAGGTACATGTACAAGGTATACAAGTACATGTACTTGCATACCTTGTACATGTACTTGTATACCTTGTACATGTACAAGGCATACATGTACATGTACAAGGTATACAGACCATAGCTGACATCAATTACATACTACTATATAGAAAGCCACTTGTTATGTTGAGCATTTCCCGCAAATTAGGTCAGTTTTGTTCCAGGATGCGACCCACACAAGTCCACTAACACCCAGGATGCGACCCACACCAGTCCACTAACACCCAGGATGCGACCAACACCAGTCCACTAACACCCAGGGTGCGACCCACACCGGTCCACTAACACCCAGGATGCGACCCACATCAGTCCACTAACACCCAGGATGCGACCCACACCAGTCCACTAACACCCAGGATGCGACCCACACCAGTCCCCTAACACCCAGGATGCGACCTACACCAGTGCACTAACACCTAGCATGCGACCCACACCAGTGCACTAACACCCAGGATGCGACCCACACCAGTCCACTAACACACAGGATGCGACCCACACCAGTCCACTAACACCCAGGATGCGACCTACACCAGTGCACTAACACCCAGGATGCGACCCACACCAGTGCACTAACACACAGGATGTGACCCACACCAGTCTACTAACACCCAGGATGCGGCCCACACCAATTCACTGACACCCATGATGCGACCCACACCAGTCCACTAACACCCAGGATGCGACTCACACCAATCCACTGACACCCATGATGTGACCCACACCAGTCCACTAACACCCAGGATGCGACCCACACCAGTCTACTAACACCCAGGATGCGGCCCACACCAATCCACTGACACCCATGATGCGACCCACATTAGTCCACTAACACCCAGGATGCGGCCCACACCAATCCACTGACACCCAGGATGCGACCCACACCAGTGCACTGACACCCAGGATTCGACCCACACCAATCCACTGACACCCATGATGCGACCCACACCAGTCCACTAACACCCAGGATGCGACCCACACCAGTCCACTAACACCCAGAATGCGACCCACACCAATCCACTAACACCCAGGTACCCATTTTATACTGATGGGTGAACAGGGACAGCAGGTGTCTTATGGAAACTCCTCCCTAACGTTTTCCAGCCGTACCGGAGATTCGAACTCCGGACCTGAGAGTGTGACCTGAGTACGATAGCGATCCAGATACGGGACACCTCTTTGATTGCAAGTGGAAAGCACGTTTCTGTCATTCACTCGGAAAACGGAGGATCGAGCGTCCACCACCACGTCTTGCGCCGAATGACCCACGTGGGTTTAACGCTTAACCTGTCTTATATATTTTAATTATTATTTACGAAAAGAGAAGAAACTGGTAATTCAGTGCTCGTTCTGAATGTTCTTAACAAGTTAATTCTTAAAATATTGTCGCCATAATTAGCTGGGTTCATCTCTAGCTCTGGGGCTAAGTGTCAGTTTCGTGAGGAAGCGCTAAACCCATAGGAACCATGTGGTTACTGGGCAACTGGAGGTAATCACAATTGATTCGGTGGCAAATGGGGGGGGGGTGCAAGTAGCCCCGATTTCCTGGATTAAGATCCCGTCACTGTGGTTGAGGCAACTTGAGCGTGCACTGCTAGAGCTCCTGGGTTCATTCAAGGTGTTGATCTCCAGCTGCTGGACCTCCTGGGAGGGCTGAGCTGGATCTGCTGGTGCTCTGTGTCATCTCACTGTTGTGCCTCGTACAACGTATTTTTAATATACTGGCGTAGAGGAAGCTGAGGAAGTTATTGGATACCGAGGATACCTGGGATATCTGGGAACTGGGGATATCTGAGATACCGGGAGTACCTGGGATATCTGGGAACTGGGGATATCTGAGATACCGGGAGTACCTGGGATATCTGGGAACTGGGGATATCTGAGATACCGGGAGTACCTGGGATATCTGGGAACTGGGGATATCTGAGATACCGGGAGTACCTGGAATATCTGAGATACCGGGGGTACCTGGGGTATCTGGGAATTGGGGATATCTGAGATACCGGGAGTACATGGGATATCTAAGATACCGGGGGTACCTGCGATATCTGGGAACTGGGGATATCTGAGATACCGGGAGTACCTGGGATATCTGGGAACTGGGGATATCTGAGATACCGGGAGTACCTGGGATATCTGGGAACTGGGGATATCTTAGATACCGGGAGTACCTGGGATATCTGGGAACTGAGGATATCTGAGATACCGGGAGTACCTGGGATATCTGGGAACTGGGGATATCTGAGATACCGGGAGTACCTGGGATATCTGGGAACTGGGGATATCTGAGATACCGGGAGTACCTGGAATATCTGAGATACCGGGGGAACCTGGGGTATCTGGGAATTGGGGATATCTGAGATACCGGGAGTACCTGGGATATCTAAGATACCGGGGGTACCTGGGATATCTGGGAACTGGGGATATCTGAGATACCGGGAGTACCTGGGATATCTGGGAACTGGGGATATCTGAGATACCGGGAGTACCTGGGATATCTGGGATCTGGGGATATCTGAGATACCGGGAGTACCTGGGGTATCTGGGAATTGGGGATATCTGAGATACCGGGAGTACCTGGGATATCTAAGATACCGGGGGTACCTGCGATATCTGGGAACTGGGGATATCTGAGATACCGGGAGTACCTGGGATATCTGGGAACTGGGGATATCTGAGATACCGGGAGTACCTGGGATATCTGGGAACTGGGGATATCTTAGATACCGGGAGTACCTGGGATATCTGGGAACTGAGGATATCTGAGATACCGGGAGTACCTGGAATATCTGAGATACCGGGGGTACCTGGGATATCTGGGAACTGGGGATATCTGAGATACCGGGAGTGCCTGGAATATCTGGGAACTGGGGATATCTGAGATACCGTGAGTACCTGGGATATCTGGGAACTGGGGATATCTAAGATACCGTGAGTACCTGGGATATCTGGGAACTGGGGATATCTGAGATACCGGGAGTACCAGGGATATATGGGAACTGGGGATATCTGAGATACCGTGAGTACCTGGGATATATGGGAACTGGGGATATCTGAGATACCGGGAGCACCGGGGATATCTAAGATACCGGGGGTACCTGGGATATTTGGGATACCGGGGATATCTGGTATACAGGGGATACCTGGGATACTTTCATCCCTTCACCCAGTGACCTACGCAAGTTACTGGTGTACCATCTTCAGTACTGGTACCTACAATAGACCTTGCTTGTAGTGTACCATCTTCAGTGCTGGTACCTACAGTAGACCTTGCTTGTAGTGTACCATCTTCAATGTTAGTACCTACAGTAGACCTTGCTTGTAGTGTACCATCTTCAGTACTGGTACCTACAGTAGACCTTGCTTGTAGTGTACCATCTTCAGTACTGGTACCTACAGTAGACCATGCTTGTAGTGTACCATCTTCAGTGTTAGTACCTACAGTAGACCTTGCTTGTAGTGTACCATCTTCAGTGCTGGTACCTACAGTAGACCTTGCTTGTAGTGTACCATCTTCAGTACTGGTATGTACAGTAGACCTTGCTTGTAGTGTACCATCTTCAGTGTTAGTACCTACAATAGACATTGCTTGTAGTGTACCATCTTCAGTGTTAGTACCTTCAGTAGACCTTGCTTGTAGTGTACCATCTTCAGTGCTGGTACCTACAATAGACCTTGCTTGTAGTGTACCATCTTCAGTGTTAGTACCTTCAGTAGACCTTGCTTGTAGTGTACCATCTTCAGTACTACTACCTACAATAGACCTTGCTTGTAGTGTACCATCTTCAGTGTTAGTACCTACAGTAGACCTTGCTTGTAGTGTACCATCTTCATTACTGGTACCTACAATAGACCTTGCTTGTAGTGTACCATCTTCAGTACTGGTACCTACAATAGACCTTGCTTGTAGTGTACCATCTTCAGTACTGGTACCTACAATAGACCTTGCTTGTAGTGTACCATCTTCAGTGTTAGTACCTACAATAGACCTTGCTTGTAGTGTACCATCTTCAGTACTGGTACCTACAATAGACCTTGCTTGTAGTGTACCATCTTCAGTGCTGGTACCTACAATAGACCTTGCTTGTAGTGTACCATCTTCAGTGTTAGTACCTACAGTAGACCTTGCTTGTAGTGTACCATCTTCAGTACTGGTACCTACAATAGACCTTGCTTGTAGTGTACCATCTTCAGTGTTAGTACCTACAGTAGACCTTGCTTGTAGTGTACCATCTTCAGTACTGGTACCTACAATAGACCTTGCTTGTAGTGTACCATCTTCAGTACTGGTACCTACAATAGACCTTGCTTGTAGTGTACCATCTTCAGTACTGGTACCTACAGTAGACCTTGCTTGTAGTGTACCATCTTCAGTGTTAGTACCTACAATAGACCTTGCTTGTAGTGTACCATCTTCAGTGTTAGTATCTACAGTAGACCTTGCTTGTAGTGTACCATCTTCAGTGTTAGTATCTACAGTAGACCTTGCTTGTAGTGTACCATCTTCAGTACTGGTAGCTACAGTAGACCTTGCTTGTAGTGTACCATCTTCAGTGTTAGTACCTACAATAGACCTTGCTTGTAGTGCATCATCCTCAGTGTTAGTACCTACAGTAGACCTTGCTTTAGTGTACCATCTTCAGTGCTGGTACCTACAGTAGACCTTGCTTGTAGTGTACCATCTTCAGTGTTAGTACCTATAGTAGACCTTGCTTGTAGTGTACCATCTTCAGTGTTAGTACCTACAGTAGACCTTGCTTGTAGTGTACCATCTTCAGTACTGGTACCTACAGTAGACCTTGCTTGTAGTGTACCATCTTCAGTGTTAGTACCTACAGTAGACCTTGCTTGTAGTGTACCATCTTCAGTGTTAGTACCTACAGTAGACCTTGCTTGTAGTGTACCATCTTCAGTACTGGTATGTACAGTAGACCTTGCTTGTAGTGTACCATCTTCAGTGCTGGTACCTACAGTAGACCTTGCTTGTAGTGTACCATCTTCAGTGTTAGTACCTACAGTAGACCTTGCTTGTAGTGTACCATCTTCAGTGTTAGTACCTACAGTAGACCTTGCTTGTAGTGTACCATCTTCAGTGTTAGTACCTACAGTAGACCTTGCTTGTAGTGTACCATCTTCAGTACTGGTACCTACAGTAGACCTTGCTTGTAGTGTACCATCTTCAGTGTTAGTACCTACAGTAGACCTTGCTTGTAGTGTATCATCCTCAGTGTTAGTACCTACAGTAGACCTTGCTTGTAGTGTACCATCTTCAGTGTTAGTACCTACAGTAGACCTTGCTTGTAGTGTACCATCTTCAGTGTTAGTACCTACAATAGACCTTGCTTGTAGTGTACCATCTTCAGTGTTAGTACCTACAATAGACCTTGCTTGTAGTGTACCATCTTCAGTGTTAGTACCTACAGTAGACCTTGCTTGTAGTGTACCATCTTCAGTGCTGGTACCTACAGTAGACCTTGCTTGTAGTGTACCATCTTCAGTACTGGTACCTACAGTAGACCTTGCTTGTAGTGTACCATCTTCAATACTGGTACCTACAGTAGACCTTGCTTGTAGTGTACCATCTTCAGTACTGGTAGCTACAGTAGACCTTGCTTGTAGTGTACCATCTTCAGTGTTAGTACCTACAGTAGACCTTGCTTGTAGTGTACCATCTTCAGTACTGGTACCTACAGTAGACCTTGCTTGTAGTGTACCATCTTCAGTACTGGTACCTACAGTAGACCTTGCTTGTAGTGTACCATCTTCAGTGCTGGTACCTACAGTAGACCTTGCTTGTAGTGTACCATCTTCAGTGTTAGTACCTACAGTAGACCTTGCTTGTAGTGTACCATCTTCAGTACTGGTACCTACAGTAGACCTTGCTTGTAGTGTACCATCTTCAGTGTTGGTACCTACAGTAGACCTTGCTTGTAGTGTACCATCTTCAGTGTTAGTATCTACAGTAGACCTTGCTTGTAGTGTACCATCTTCAGTACTGGTACCTACAGTAGACCTTGCTTGTAGTGTACCATCTTCTGTACTGGTAGCTACAGTAGACTTTGCTTGTAGTGTACCATCTTCAGTACTGGTAGCTACAGTAGACCTTGCTTGTAGTGTACCATCTTCAGTACTGGTACCTACAGTAGACCTTGCTTGTAGTGTACCATCTTCAGTACTGGTAGCTACAGTAGACCTTGCTTGTAGTGTACCATCTTCAGTACTGGTACCTACAGTAGACCTTGCTTGTAGTGTACCATCTTCAGTGCTGGTACCTACAGTAGACCTTGCTTGTAGTGTACCATCTTCAGTACTGGTAGCTACAGTAGACCTTGCTTGTAGTGTACCATCTTCAGTGTTAGTACCTACAGTAGACCTTGCTTGTAGTGTACCATCTTCAGTACTGGTACCTACAGTAGACCTTGCTTGTAGTGTACCATCTTCAGTACTGGTAGCTACAGTAGACCTTGCTTGTAGTGTACCATCTTCAGTGTTAGTACCTACAGTAGACCTTGCTTGTAGTGTACCATCTTCAGTGCTGGTACCTACAGTAGACCTTGCTTGTAGTGTACCATCTTCAGTACTGGTACCTACAGTAGACCTTGCTTGTAGTGTACCATCTTCAGTACTGGTAGCTACAGTAGACCTTGCTTGTAGTGTACCATCTTCAGTGCTGGTACGTACAGTAGACCTTGCTTGTAGTGTACCATCTTCAGTGCTGGTACGTACAGTAGACCTTGCTTGTAGTGTACCATCTTCAGTGCTGGTACGTACAGTAGACCTTGCTTGTAGTGTACCATCTTCAGTGCTGGTACGTACAGTAGACCTTGCTTGTAGTGTACCATCTTCAGTGCTGGTATCTACAGTAGACCTTGCTTGTAGTGTACCATCTTCAGTGCTGGTACGTACAGTAGACCTTGCTTGTAGTGTACCATCTTCAGTACTGGTAGCTACAGTAGACCTTGCTTGTAGTGTACCATCTTCAGTGCTGGTACCTACAGTAGACCTTGCTTGTAGTGTACCATCTTCACTGCATATCTTGGTAGATGTATATTTATGTGTATATGAATAAATATTCATACATACACACATGAGTGCTTATACATACACGTGTGCGTGCAGGAGAGAGGTACATAATGTACGTGTTCGTGTACAGGGGCTGTGTGTACTGCTTGCACATGTAAAAGGAGGATGTGTACAGATGTGTGTGTACCTAGTGAAGGTGTACACGTGTGTACGTGGATACACTAGTGTGCGTGCACATGCGTGCGATAACTGAGTTTTTTCCTGCCACGAGTTATAGACTTTAGTGCCGCGGTGCCTGTCTCTCTGTCCATCTAGTGCCATCCTACCTAGCCAGGGATAGTCATTATGGCGCAGCTCTAATGAGTACTCACTAATGGATAGTCACAGGTCGTATCCCGGGATGAACAGACGTATGGGCAAGTGTCCTTTGACATTCTGTCACTGATTACCAAGTATTATGTAGGTACCTGGGTGTTAGTCTCCTTACACCTGCTGCCACTGTTTACCTAGCAGTAAGTAGGTACCTGAGTGTTAATCTTCTTACATTTGCTGCCACTGTTTACCTAGCAGTAAGTAGGTACCAGGGTGTTAGTCTCCTTACGCCTGCTGCCACTGTTTACCTAGCAGTAAGTAGGTACCTGAGTGTTAATCTTCTTACACTTGCTGCCACTGTTTACGTAGCAGTAAGTAGGTACCTGGGTGTTAGTCTCCTTACACCTGCTGCCACTGTTTACCTAGCAGTAAGTAGGTACCTGGGTGTTAGTCTCCTTACACCTGCTGCCACTGTTTACCTAGCAGTAAGTAGATACCTGGGTGTTAGTCTCCTTACACCTGCTGCCACTGTTTACCTAGCAGTAAGTAGGTACCTGGGTGTTAGTCTCCTTACACCTGCTGCCACTGTTTACCTAGCAGTATGCAGGTACCTGGGTGTTAGTCTCCTTACACCTGTTGCCACTGTTTACCTAGCAGTAAGTAGGTACCTGGGTGTTAGTCTCCTTACACCTGCTGCCACTGTTTACCTAGCAGTAAGCAGGTACCCGGGTGTTAGTCTCCTTACACCTGCTGCCACTGTTTACCTAGCAGTAAGTAGGTACCTGGGTATTAGTCGACCGGTGGGGTGGAATCGTGCGGGGCCAAAATTACCAGGGACTTTCTATATAGTATATCATTGATGTCAACTTTGGTCTGTATAAGTTGTATCATGTACTGGTAGAAATAAAGATTATTATTATCAAAAATCTGCTGCCATTGTTCATCCACGTTAGGTCTTGTTGTGGGCAGAATCGTAGGTGAGAACTTAACCACGGAATGGGTGGGATTTGAACCCATGGCGAGTGATAAAACACCAGGCCAGTGCGTTAACCACTGGGCCAACTGGCTAAAAGATTCATCCAACTAGGTATATTTATTCACCATAGGAAGGTTTGCATGGCCCATCACTGTGACCACAAATGAAAGTGTGTACAAATAAGGTCGTATACACACCCGTTGTCTACCCTCCCTACACGACCTTTGTTTAAGACCTTCATTAAGGACGGGAGTCTCAGAAGTGAGGGATGAATGGGACCGGATAGATGGAAGGATACATGGTAGGTGGCGCGGTGGCGTGTTACCTGGTAATTATATCTTTCAGATGCAATAATAGACCAACCCGCAGCCCATTTGTGAAGAGCCACACACCTTCAACATTAAAGTTATCAGTACTGAAGATTTTATATCTTTATATATATATATATATATATATATATATATATATATATATATATATATATATATATATATATATATATATATATATATATATATATATGTCGTGCCGAATAGGCAGAACTTGCGATCTTGGCTTAAATAGCAACGCTCATCTTGCCACATAGGACAAGTGAAAATTTGTGTATGTAATAATTTCTTGAGTGGTTGTGGAGAGGTGAGGTGCAGTCCTCATGACCTTCGTGTGGAAGATAGGCTCTAGGCCTATTAAATCAACCAGTTAATATAGGACAACACTGTGTAGAGTTCCTTTGTTTTATATATCGTATGGAAGTCATAGTCCCACAGCTGTGTTATTGTTATACAGGCTGGCCAGGCTGCAGCCTGGTTCAGCCCACCCAGAGTACAGTGAGCGGTGGTCATCACTGATATACCAACCTCAGTACAAATGTTACCGTTTATCTAAGCCGCTTGTCTAATACACTTTGTGTGTGTGTGTGTACTCACCTAGTTGTACTCACTTAGTTGAGGTTGCAGGGGTCGATTCCGAGCTCCTGGCCCCGCCTCTTCACTGATCGCTACTAGGTCACTCTCCCTGAACCATGAGCTTTATCATACCTCTGCTTAAAGCTATGTATGGATCCTGCCTCCACTACATCGCTTCCCAAACTATTCCACTTACTGACTACTCTGTGGCTGAAGAAATACTTCCTAACATACCTGTGATTCATCTGTGTCTTCAACTTCCAACTGTGTCCCCTTGTTGCTGTGTCCCATCTCTGGAACATCCTGTCTTTGTCCACCTTGTCAATTCCTCTCAGTATTTTGTATGTCGTTATCATGTCCCTCCTATCTCTCCTGTCCTCCAGTGTCGTCAGGTCGATTTCCCTTAACCTCTCCTCGTAGGACATACCTCTTAGCTCTGGGACTAGTCTTGTTGCAAACCTTTGCACTTTCTCTAGTTTCTTTACGTGCTTGGCTAGGTGTGGGTTCCAAACTGGTGCTGCATACTCCAATATGGGCCTAACGTACACGGTGTACAGGGTCCTGAACGATTCCTTATTAAGATGCCGGAATGTTGTTCTGAGGTTTGCTAGGCGCCCATATGCTGCAGCAGTTATTTAGTTGATGTACGCTTCAGGAGATGTGCCTGGTGTTATACTCACCCCAAGATCTTTTTCCTTGAGTGAGGTTTGTAGTCTCTGGCCCCCTAGACTGTACTCCGTCTGCGGTCTTCTTTGCCCTTCCCCAATCTTCATGACTTTGCACTTGGTGGGGTTGAACTCCAGGAGCCAATTGCTGGACCAGGTCTGCAGCCTGTCCAGATCCCTTTTTAGTTCTGCCTGGTCTTCAATCGAACGAATTCTTCTCATCAACTTCACGTCATCTGCAAACAGGGACACTTCGGAGTCTATTCCTTCCGTCATGTCGTTCACAAATACCAGAAACAGCGCTGGTCCTAGGACTGACCCCTGTGAGACCCCGCTGGTCACAGGTGCCCCTTCTGACACCTCGCCACGTACCATGACTCGCTGCTGTCTTCCTGACAAGTATTCCCTGATCCATTGTAGTGCCTTCCCTGTTATCCCTGTTTGGTCCTCCAGTTTTTGCACTAATCTCTTGTGTGGAACTGTGTCAAACGCCTTCTTACAGTCCAAGAAAATGCAATCCACCCACCCCTCTCTCTCTTGTCTTACTGCTGTCACCATGTCATAGAACTCTAGTAGGTTTGTGACACAGGATTTCCCGTCCCTGAAACCATGTTGGCTGCTGTTGATGAGATCATTCCTTTCTAGGTGTTCCACCACTCTTCTCCTGATAATCTTCATGACTTTGCATACTATACATGTCAGTGGCACTGGTCTGTAGTTTAGTGCTTTATGTCTGTCTCCTTTTTCAAAGATTGGGACTACATTTGCTGTCTTCCATGCCTCAGGCAATCTCCCTGTTTCGATAGATGTATTGAATATTGTTGTTATGGGTACACATAGCGCCTCTGCTCCCTCTCTCAGGACCCATGGAGAGATGTTATCCGGCCCCATCGCCTTTGATGTGTGTGTGTGTGTGTGTATGTGTGTGTGTGTGTGTGTGTGTGTGTGTGTGTGTGTGTGTGTGTGTGTGTGTGTGTGTGTGTGTGTGTTTGTGTGTACACATCATAATACGTGTACACTAGTGCTAGTCCATCATACACACACAACAACAACAACAACTGCTCCCTGTATTACATACATCAGCCAGGCTGGCACCATCATCTACCTCAGCAATCACCTTAACGACCTCCTGAACTGTTACCCAAACGACCCCATGAATAGTTGACCTTAAACGACCTAACCGGGGTAGTCACACACCTCACTACCACACACACACACACACAACACACACACACACACAACACACACACACACAACACACACACACACACACACACACACACACACACACAGGGGCTGAAGAGTCACGTGATGAGACCACAAGTAGTGAGACAAAATGCTAATTAAATAAAAAATTAATATAAATAGTAATGTTTATTACTCTAGCATGCTGACACAGGTCGTATTAATTAACTGAACCTGTGACCTATGTCTAGCTTAAACTTAATGAAAAGTTTCCACCCCCACACACACACACACACACACACACACACACACACACACACACACACACACACACACACACACACACACACACACACACACACACACACACACACACACCCACACACACACTATCGACCAGACAACATAGCGTGCTAGTTCAGTCTCCATCATCTCCCACACACACACACACACACGGGGCCCATATCTCCAGCCTGCACCCCACCACTGTTCTATCACAGTACTAATACCCACCCGTGGTAGTAGTTGTGGTTATGTTAGTAGTTGTGGTAGTTGTGACAATAGTTGTAAAATAACTGACCCTCAACACCATACCAATGAAACATTAGTCACATGTCCAACATCTTTATTTGTAGACGTTTCCCCAACCAGTGGCGTTATCAGTACAAACTCAAGGACATAATGGGAAGAAGGTAATCAGTCCCTCAGTGTTGGAGTAGGTAATGTGCATCCCAGACTTCTCCACCAGCTCCATGGCTGAGGGAATGATTATCTCGTCTTTTGTGTAGCATTCTACAGTCTTCTCACTGTGTCCTTGAATTTGTATTGATGAAGTCACTGGATGGCTAAACGTCTACAAATAAAGATCCCCAGATGTTGCACATGTGTCTAATTCTTGATCTTGTCGGTGTTGCAGACCATATATGTACTCCATAGAAATAAAGTGAATATTTTTAGTTTAATTATAGACCATTATAGAAGTATACATGAGATAGGAGGAGCACTAGGGTAGGTCTACCAGGAAGGGTAGGTCTACCAGGAAGGGTAGGTCTACCAGGAAGGGTAGGTCTACCAGGAAGGGTAGGTCTACCAGGAAGGGTAGGTCTACCTGGAAGGGTAGGTCTACCAGGAAGGGTAGGTCTACCAAGAAGGGTAGGTCTACCAGGAAGGGTAGGTCTACCTGGAAGGGTAGGTCTACCAGGAAGGGTAGGTCTACCAAGAAGGGTAGGTCTACCAGGAAGGGTAGGTCTACCAGGAAGGGTAGGTCTACCAGGAAGGGTAGGTCTACCAGGAAGGGTAGGTCTACCAAGAAGGGTAGGTCTACCAGGAAGGGTAGGTCTACCTGGAAGGGTAGGTCTACCAGGAAGGGTAGGTCTACCAAGAAGGGTAGGTCTACCAGGAAGGGTAGGTCTACCAGGAAGGGTAGGTCTACCAGGAAGGGTAGGTCTACCAGGAAGGGTAGGTCTACCAAGAAGGGTAGGTCTACCAGGAAGGGTAGGTCTACCAGGAAGGGTAGGTCTACCAGGAAGCGTAGGTCTACCAGGAAGGGTAGGTCTACCAGGAAGGGTAGGTCTACCAAGAAGGGTAGGTCTACCAGGAAGGGTAGGTCTACCAGGAAGGGTAGGTCTACCAGGAAGGGTATGTCTACTAGGAAGGGTAGGTCTACCAGGAAGGGTAGGTCTACCAGGAAGGGTAGGTCTACCAGGAAGGGTAGGTCTACCAGGAAGGGAACGAAAGAGCTGAGGAAGACTGCAGTAGGTCTACTGACCTATGCTTGATTACTTGGAGTTTACCTGGAGAGAGTTTTGGGGGTCAACGCCCCCGCGACCCGGTCTGAAACCAGGCTTCGTGGTGGATCAGGGTCTGATCAACCAAGCTGTTACTGTTGGCCGCACGCAAACTGACGTACGAACCACAGCCCGGCTGGTCAGTTACTGACTTTAGGTGACTGTCCAGTGCCTTCTTGAAGACAGCCAGGGGTCTTGAAGACAGCCAGGGGTCTTGAAGATAGCCAGGGGTCTTGAAGACAGCCAGGGGTCTTGAAGACAGCCAGGGGTCTTGAAGACAGCCAGGGGTCTTGAAGACAGCCAGGGGTCTTGAAGACAGCCAGGGGTCTTGAAGACAGCCAGGGGTCTTGAAGACAGCCAGGGGTCTTGAAGACAGCCAGGAGTCTTGAAGACAGTCAGGGATCTATTGGTAATCCCCCTAATGTATGTCGGGAGGCAGTTGAACAGTCTTGGGCCCCTGACTCCACTCACAGTGTTCACACGCCCACGACATCTATTGTTGAACGAGATCTTTTCTTAATATCAGTAGGTCGATCGCTAGCGCACTCACCTCACACACTGAGGTCCGTGGTTCGATCTGTGGTATGGGTAGAAACACTGGGACGTGTTTCCTTAAGACACCTGGTGTCCATGTTCATCTAACAATAAAATAGGTACCTGGGTGTTAGTGGACTGGTATGGGTCGCATCCTGGGACAAAATTGACTTAATTTGACCGAAATGGTCTACATAACCAGTGGCTTTCTATATAGTATGTCAGGTATGATCTGTATAAGTTGTACACGTAGAAATAAAGATTATTATTATTATTATTATTATTATTATTATTATTATTATTATTATTATTATTATTATTATTATTATTATTATTATTATTATTATTATTATTATTATTATTAGTAGTAGTAGTAGTAGTAGTAGTAGTAGTAGTAGTAGTAGTAGTAGTAGTAGTAGTAGTAGTTTCTACGTTATGTTCATTAAATTTACGAGAAAGTGGAGGCCTAAAATAATATTTATGGACTCCTCTGACTTACTTTATGCTGATCAATTATCTTTCTTTAAAGGTCTATCAAACTGAAGAAGAAATGTATTAATTAGTGCTTCAACCTTAACCTCTGATATACCTAATTACCATTTATAGTAATGAAATTGGGAACGATACTAATTACAAGCAATTACGTGATCTTAGTCTATCTTCGCATCCCATTAATACCTCAACACCATTTTGTTATTGTCCTTAGCGAGTAGTGAATCGTGGTTTATACGGGGACTAAACCCGTGACACTGGCCACGTTGATTCTTTTAATTATCAGTGTTCATTATGGTATCTCTGGAAACCAGTTTATATACGGGGTGTTTTAAATATATGGACCCAATTTCAAAGCAGATTACTTTATAATTGGGTCCATCATTTTAAAACACCGTGTATGTTGTAATGGTATTAAATTGTGACACAGTAGATGGTGTAAGAATGGCAGCGATTTGTTCAAAAGGAACAACAGCAAAATATTATACAACGTTTCGCCTAATGAGCAACGTTTTTTACCCCTAATAGATCCTGCCTTAGGTTGGATAAATAAATGAGTAGGTGTGGGTGGGTATAAGTTGGACCTGACTAGCTTGTGCTGCTAGGTTAGATGCCGTGTTCCTTGAGTGAATGTGACTGACCTGACTAGGTCAAGTAGGCCACCTGCAGTGTTCCTTTTTTCTGATGTTCTTACATCAGGTTAGCTTAGATAAGTCTTGTTAAGAAACAGCTGAAGCTTTTGATCATCTGACCGAGGCCTTCCCCTGGCTTACCTCTCCACCCATTAAAAAACCACTAACATAAACCGGCAGAAGCAAAATAAATAACTTCCAGGAGAAATATTTGAGTTATACCAAGAAGTTGTTCAGGTGTATTAAAAACTTTATATATCACAAAATTATTTTTGGTCAATATTTAGACTAATAATTTAGATGACGGCTGCATCTACACGTAGAATTATGTAATATATTGACATATAATTAATAATATACGGGGGGGGGGCTTCTCCAACACACAACATGGGAGGGGGGCTTCTCCAACACACAACATGGGAGGGGGGCTTCTCCAACACACAACATGGGAGGGGGGCTTCTCCAACACACAACATGGGAGGGGGGCTTCTCCAACACACAACATGGGAGGGGGGCTTCTCCAACACACAACATGGGAGGGGGGCTTCTCCAACACACAACATGGGAGGGGGGCTTCTCCAACACACAACATGGGGGGGCTTTTCCAACACACAACATGGGGGGGCTTCTCCAACACACAACATGGGAGGGGGGCTTCTCCAACACACAACATGGAGGGGGCTTCTCCAACACACAACATGGGAGGGGGGCTTCTCCAACACACAACATGGGGGGGGCTTCTCCAACACACAACATGGGAGGGGGGCTTCTCCAACACACAACATGGGAGGGGGGCTTCTCCAACACACAACATGGGAGGGGGCTTCTCCAACACACAACATGGGAGGGGGGCTTCTCCAACACACAACATGGGAGGGGGGGCTTCTCCAACACACAACATGGGAGGGGGGCTTTTCCAACACACAACATGGGAGGGGGGCTTCTCCAACACACAACATGGGAGGGGGGCTTCTCCAACACACAACATGGTAGGGGGCTTCTCCAACACAAAACATGGGAGGGGGGCTTCTCCAACACACAACATGGGAGGGGGGCTTCTCCAACACACAACATGGGAGGGGGGCTTCTCCAACACACAACATGGGAGGGGGGCTTCTCCAACACACAACATGGGAGGGGGGCTTCTCCAACACACAACATGGGAGAGAAACTTCTCCAACACATAACATGGGAGGGGGGACTTCTCCAACACATAACATGGGAGGGGGACTTCTCCAACACATAACATGGGAGGGGGACTTCTCCAACACACAACATGGGAGGGGGGACTTCTCCAACACATAACATGGGAGGGGGGACTTCTCCAACACACAACATGGAAGGGGGACTTCTCCAACACACAACATGGGAGAGAAACTTCTCCAACACACAACATGGGAGGGGGGACTTCTCCAACACATAACAGGGGCGGGGGACTTCTCCAACACACAACATGGAAGGGGGACTTCTCCAACACATAACATGGGAGGGGGCTTCTCCAACACATAACATGGGAGGGGAACTTCTCCAACACACAACATGGGAGGGAGACTTCTCCAACACACAACATGGGAGGGGGGACTTCTCCAACACATAACATGGGAGGGGGCTTCTCCAACACACAACATGGGAGGGGTACTTCTCCAACACTCAACATGGGAGGGGGAACTTCTCCAACACACAACATGGGAGGGGAACTTCTCCAACACACAACATGGGAGGGGGAACTTCTCCAACACACAACATGGGAGGGGGACTTCTCCAACACACAACATGGGAAGGGGAACTCCTCCAACACACAACATGGGAGGGGAACTTCTCCAACACACAACATGGGAGGGGGAACTTCTCCAACACACAACATGGGAGGGGAACATCTTCAACACACAGCATGGGAGGGGGACTTCTCCAACACACAACATGGGAAGGGGAACTCCTCCAACACACAACATGGGAGGGGGAACTTCTCCAACACACAACATGGGAAGGGGAACTCCTCCAACACACAAGATGGGAGGGGGAACTTCTCCAACACACAACATGGGAAGGGGAACTCCTCCAACACACAACATGGGAGGGGGAACTTCTCCAACACACAACATGGGAAGGGGAACTCCTCCAACACACAACATGGGAGGGGGAACTTCTCCAACACACAACATGGGAAGGGGAACTCCTCCAACACACAGCATGGAAGGGGGAACTTCTCCAACACACAACATGGGAGGGGGAAATTCTCCAACACACAACATGGGAGGGGGAACTTCTCCAACACACAACATGGAAGGGGGAACTTCTCCAACACACAACATGGGAGGGGGAACTTCTCCAACACACAACATGGGAGGGGGAACTTCTCCAACACACAACATGGGAGGGGGAACTTCTCCAACACACAACATGGGAGTGGGAACTTCTCCAACACACAACATGGGAGGGGGAACTTCTCCAACACACAACATGGGAGGGGGAACTTCTCCAACACACAACATGGGAGGGGGAACTTCTCCAACACACAACATGGGAGGGGGAACTTCTCAAACACACAACATGGGAGGGGGAACTTCTCCAACACACAACATGGGAGGGGGAACTTCTCCAACACACAACATGGGAGGGGGAACTTCTCCAACACACAACATGGGAGGGGGAACTTCTCCAACACACAACATGGGAGGGGGAACTCCTCCAACACACAGCATGGAAGGGGGAACTTCTCCAACACACAACATGGGAGGGGGAACTTCTCCAACACACAACATGGGAGGGGGAACTTCTCCAACACACAACATGGAAGGGGGAACTTCTCCAACACACAACATGGGAGGGGGAACTTCTCCAACACACAACATGGGAGGGGGAACTTCTCCAACACACAACATGGGAGGGGGAACTTCTCCAACACACAACATGGAAGGGGGATGGGAGGGGGAACTTCTCCAACACACAACATGGGAGGGGGAACTTCTCCAACACACAACATGGGAGGGGGAACTTCTCCAACACACAACATGGGAGGGGGAACTTCTCCAACACACAACATGGGAGGGGGAACTTCTCCAACACACAACATGGGAGGGGGGGAAGGGGGAACTTCTCCAACACACAACATGGGAGGGGAACTCCTCCAACACACAACATGGGAGGGGAACTTCTCCAACACACAACATGGAAGGGGGAACTTCTCCAACACACAACATGGGAGGGGAACTCCTCCAACACACAGCATGGGAGGGGGAACTTCTCCAACGCACAACATGGAAGGGGGAACTCCTCCAACACACAACATGGGAGGGGAACTCCTCCAACACACAGCATGGGAGGGGGAACTTCTCCAACACACAACATGGGAGGGGGAACTTCTCCAACACACAACATGGAAGGGGGAACTTCTCCAACACACAACATGGGAGGGGGAACTTCTCCAACACACAGCATGGGAGGGGGAACTTCTCCAACACACAACATGGAAGGGGGAACTTCTCCAACACACAACATGGAAGGGGGAACTCCTCCAACACACAGCATGGGAGGGGGAACTTCTCCAACACACAACATGGAAGGGGGAACTCCTCCAACACACAACATGGAAGGGGGAACTCCTCCAACACACAACATGGGAAGGGGAACTTCTCCAACACACAACATGGGAGGGGGAACTTCTCCAACACACAGCATGGGAGGGGGAACTTCTCCAACACACAACATGGAAGGGGGAACTTCTCCAACACACAACATGGAAGGGGGAACTCCTCCAACACACAGCATGGGAGGGGGAACTTCTCCAACACACAACATGGAAGGGGGAACTCCTCCAACACACAACATGGAAGGGGGAACTCCTCCAACACACAACATGGGAAGGGGAACTTCTCCAACACACAACATGGGAGGGGGAACTTCTCCAACACACAGCATGGGAGGGGGAACTTCTCCAACACACAACATGGAAGGGGGAACTTCTCCAACACACAACATGGAAGGGGGAACTCCTCCAACACACAGCATGGGAGGGGGAACTTCTCCAACACACAACATGGAAGGGGGAACTCCTCCAACACACAACATGGAAGGGGGAACTCCTCCAACACACAACATGGGAAGGGGAACTTCTCCAACACACAACATGGGAGGGGGAACTTCTCCAACACACAGCATGGGAGGGGGAACTTCTCCAACACACAACATGGAAGGGGGAACTTCTCCAACACACAACATGGAAGGGGGAACTCCTCCAACTCACAGCATGGGAGGGGGAACTTCTCCAACACACAACATGGAAGGGAGAACTCCTCCAACACACAACATGGAAGGGGGAACTCCTCCAACACACAACATGGAAGGGGGAACTCCTCCAACACACAACATGGGAGGGGGAACTTCTCCAACACACAACATGGGAGGGGGAACTTCTCCAACACACAACGTTAACCAATATATTTTCCTCTTATCTTCCTTATTTAATGTCTTCTGTTTTTTTTTTTTTTGGTCTATTCTATTTATAATTAGCTCATCGTTGGCGAGGTAGTGAATCAAACATAGCAAGATAACAACGGTATAATAACCAAAACAAAGGGGAAAAATTAAGATGAATAGGGATAACTAAATCAATGTTTACCAGCAACTCGACTCTCACTAACTCTATGTTATTATGTGAAATATACCTATTATTATCAATTATTTTATTTTTTTGTTTTACTGACTGCGTACTAATTTATATTGCAAATTTTCTGAAAGTTCATTTATCATTTTCTTACTTTCTTTCTCTCTCTCTCTCTCTCTCTCTCTCTCTCTCTCTCTCTCTCTCTCTCTCTCTCTCTCTCTCTCTCTCTCTCTCTCTCTCTCTCTCTCTCTCTCTCTCTCTCTAAGGTTCAACTAACGTAAATTAACCTACAGAAAATTTATGATGATTTAACCGCAGAAAAAAAGATAAACTTACGTCTGGCAGCGAAGACCAAAGGTAGTCCTTTGCAGCGTTGATATTGTAATTTTCACTGTTGGTATCCCCTGGTTCACTGGTGGTATCCCCATGCTCACTGCTGGATACCCCAGATTCGCTGTTGGTATCCCCTGGTTCACTGTTGGTATCCCTTGGTTCACTGTTCGTTTCCCCATGCTCACTTTTGGTATCCCATGGTTCACTAGTGGTAATCACTGGTTCACTGTTGGTATCCCCATGCTCACTGCTGGATACCCCAGACTCGCTGTTGGTATCCTTGGTTCACTGTTGGTATTCCCTGGTTCACTGTTCGTATCCCCATGCTCACTTTTGGAATCCCCTGGTTCACTATTGGTAATCACTGGTTCACTGTTGGTATCCCTTGGTTCACTGTTGGTATCCCCTGGCTTACTGTTGGTATCATCTAGTTCACTGTTGGTATCCCCTGGTTCACTGTTGGTATCCCCTGGCTCACTGTTGGTATCCCCAGGTTCACTGTTGGTATCCCCAGGTTCACTGTTGGTATCCCCAGGTTCACTGTTGGTATCCCCAGATTCACTGTTGGTATCCCCTGGTTCACTGTTGGTATCCCCAGGTTCACTGTTGGTATCCCCAGGTTCACTGTTGGTATCCCCAGGTTCACTGTTGGTATCCCCTGGTTCACTGTTGGTATCCCCAGGTTCACTGTTGGTATCCCCAGGTTCACTGTTGGTATCCCCAGGTTCACTGTTGGTATCCCCTGGTTCACTGTTGGTATCCCCAGGTTCACTGTTGGTATCCCCTGGTTCACTGTTGGTATCCCCAGGTTCACTGTTGGTATCCCCTGGTTCACTGTTGGTATCCCCTGGTTCACTGTTGGTATCCCCAGGTTCACTGTTGGTATCCCCTGGTTCACTGTTGGTATCCCCTGGTTCACTGTTGGTATCCCCAGGTTCACTGTTGGTATCCCCAGGTTCACTGTTGGTATCCCCTGGTTCACTGTTGGTATCCCCTGGTTCACTGTTGGTATCCCCTGGTTCACTGTTGGTATCCCCAGGTTCACTGTTGGTATCCCCAGGTTCACTGTTGGTATCCCCAGGTTCAGTGTTGGTATCCCCAGGTTCACTGTTGGTATCCCCTGGTTCACTGTTGGTATCCCCAGGCTCACTGTTGGTATCCCCTGGTTCACTGTTGGTATCCCCTGGTTCACTGTTGGTATCCCCAGGTTCACTGTTGGTATCCCCAGGTTCACTGTTGGTATCCCCAGGTTCACTGTTGGTATCCCCAGGCTCACTGTTGGTATCCCCTGGTTCACTGTTGGTATCCCCTGGTTCACTGTTGGTATCCCCAGGTTCACTGTTGGTATCCCCAGGCTCACTGTTGGTATCCCCTGGTTCACTGTTGGTATCCCCTGGTTCACTGTTGGTATCCCCAGGTTCACTGTTGGTATCCCCTGGTTCACTGTTGGTATCCCCTGGCTCACTGTTGGTATCCCCAGGATCACTGTTGGCTGGTTCACTGTTGGTA
>NC_091353.1:10544728-10549728 GCF_038502225.1 Cherax quadricarinatus
GGGCCAGGTGGCCCACCAAGGCAGGGTGGCCCACCAAGGCATGGTGGTCCACCAAGGCAGGGTGGGCCACCAAGGCAGGGTGGCCCACCAAGGCAGGGTGGCCCACCAAGGCATGGTGGCCCACCAAGGCAGGGTGGGCCACCAAGGCAGGGTGGCCCACCAAGGCAGGGTGGCCCACCAAGGCAGGGTGGCCCACCAAGGCCAGGTGGCCCACCAAGGCAGGGTGGCCCACCAAGGCAGGGTGGCCCACCAAGGCAGGGTGGCCCTCCGAGGCAGGGTGGCCCACCAAGGCAGGGTGGCCCACCAAGGCAGGGTGGCCCACCAAGGCAGGGTGGCCCACCAATTCAGGGTGGCCCACCAATGCAAAGTTGCCCACTAAGGCAGGGTGGCCCACCAAGGCAGGGTGGCCCACCAAGGCAGGGTGGCCCACCATGGCAGGGTGGCCCACCAAGGCAGGGTGGCTCACCAAGGCAGGGTGGCCCACCAAGGCAGGGTGGCCCACCAAGGCAGGGTGGCCCACCAAGGCAGGGTGGCCCACCAAGGCAGGGTGGCCCTCCAAGGCAAGGTGGCCCACCAAGGCAAGTTGGCCCTCCAAGGCAAGGAGGCCCACCAAGGCAGGGTGGCCCACCAAGGCAGGGTGGCCCAACAAGGCAGGGTGACACACCAAGGCAGGGTGGCCCACTAAGGCAGGGTGGCCCACCAAGGCAGGGTGGCCCACTAAGGCAGGGTGGCCCACCAAGGCAGGGTGGCCCACCAAGGCAGGGTGGCCCACCAAGGCAGGGTGGCCCACCAAGGCAGAGTGGCCCACCAAGGCAGGGTGGCCCACCAAGGCAGGGTGGCCCACCAAGGCAGGGTGGCCCTTCAAGGCAGGGTGGCCCGAAAAAAGAAAAACTTTCACCTTCATTCACTCCATCACTGTCTTGCCAGAAGGGTGCTTTACACTAAAGTTTTTAAACTGCAACATTAACACCCCTCTTTCAGAGTGCAGGCACTGTACTTCCCATCTCCAGGACTCAAGTCCGGGCTGCCGGTTTCCCTTAACCCCTTCATAAATGTTACTTTGCTCTCACTCCAACAGCACGTCAAGTATTAAAAACCATTTGTCTCCATTCACTCCTATCAAACACGCTCACGCATGCCTGCTGCAAGTCCAAGCCCCTCGCACACAAAACCTCCTTTACCCTTTCCCTCCAACCTTTCCTAGGCCGACCCCTACCCCTCCTTCCTTCCACTACAGACTGATACACTCTTGAAGTCACTCTGTTTCGCTCCATTCTCTCTACATGTCCGAACCACCACAGCAACCCTTCCTCAGCCCTCTGGACAACAGTTTTGGTAATCCCGCACCTCCTCCTAACTTCCAAACTACGAATTCTCTGCATTATATTCACACCACACATTGCCCTCATACATGACATCTCCACTGCCTCCAGCCTTCTCCTCGCTGCAACATTCATCACCCATGCTTCACACCCATATAAGAGCATTGGTAAAACTATACTCTCATACATTCCCCTCTTTGCCTCCAAGGACAAAGTTCTTTGTGTCCACAGACTCCTAAGTGCACCCTACCAAATTCATCCATCATTCTCTGCAACTTCTCTTCAGAATCTCCCAAGAGCACAGTGTCATCAGCAAAGAGCAACTGTGACAACTCCCACTTTATGTGTGATTCTTTATCTTTTAACTCCACGCCTCTTGCCAAGACCCTCGCATTTACTTCTCTTACAACCCCATCTATAAATATATTAAACAACCACTGTGACATCACACATCCTTGTCTAAGGCCTACTTTTACTGGGAAATAATTTCCCTCTTTCCTACGTACTCTAACTTGAGCCTCACTATCCTAGTAAAAACTCTTCACTGCTTTCAGTAACCTACCTCCTACACCATACACTTTATGGATTCTTACCTAAAAAGTTTTAAATATTAAACTGTATATAAATACTGTAAGCATAAAATAATGTCATTCATTGGAAAGCGCTAAACTGGTAAGGGTTATACAGTGTCTTACGATTTGGCAGATAATCAGGTTTGATCCGAGTAAGTGGCGTCACAGAAACATTCCCGTTTTCTGTGTCAGAAAATTTGTGTCATTTCACCATGAGGAATTTTAGCGCGGGAAGAGGGTGACTTTTTTATTAATATCTAAAAGAAAACTATCACGAATAATGTGACGCAACTGTAACACGCTACTGCTGACTCCACGCTCACCTGCTGACCTGTTACAAGATGTATCTCTCTATATATATCTATATATATATATATCTATATATATATATATATATATATATATATGCAAGGAATTAGCAAGAGCAGGCGAAATACGTATACACAAACACTGATATCTAGCTGAAGGAGACTCGAACCTACGAACGTTGGAACAAGGTAAGCAGTGCTATACCAAACTCACCACACTGGACCAATACCTTGGAGTCCAGCTTGCGCTAGACTTTGATCGCGAATTCCTTGCATTGTTAATATCTCTAGTAAGGCTGATGCATGTAGGGGATGAGATGAAAAGCTGTAAGCCTTCTCCCTGAAAGCTGGCTGCCTTGGATCAAAGTCTAGCGCAAGCTGGACTCCAAGGTATTGGTCCAGTGTGGTGAGTTTGGTATAGCACTGCGTACCTTGTTCCAAGGTTCGTAGGTTCGAGTCTCCTTCAGCCAGAGATCAGTGTTTATATATATATATGGTTATAATCATAACCACGATTTTTAAAGACGTGGATCGGTAAGCCAGCGGAAGGCATCGACACCATGCCCAGCCCTTCTAGGGTAGGGTAGGTGCCTGAGCCAGAGCTTGCAGCTCACAAGCCTGCCATTCCCATTAGCCCCCTTGGGGCGGGGATGGTAGACTAGAGAGGCCTAGCTTCTCCCTACGAGAAGCTAGGCCTGGGGACAGTTGGTCCCAAAGATGAGGGAGTACTTGTGCCTCCTCCCATGGGAGACTTAGGTCTCAGACACTCCCTAGACAGCGAGTCAAGGCCGGGCCACCACTTGGAAAAGGCCCGGGCCGGGAGAATACCCGCGAATCTTTAATAATAAAAATAACAGCAGAAGGCCTCGGTCAGATGCCTAAAAGTTGCAACTAATGGGTCATCATATGACTGAGACTCACGTCAGGTAACACTTGTCCTGTTTCCTGGCAAATATTGTACCTACTTATATGGAGAGACAGTTATGCATATTTCGACCTTGGCCTGAGGTCCTCGTCAGCAGAATAGACTGAATCATGTACCTTCTAGATGTGTTTGGGCAGGAGGTCCATGTTAGAGAGCCGGAGCTTGTCTTGTGTGACACCTGGTTGTAGTGGTGAGCCTCCTGGGATCGTGTCAGTACCATGGTGTGGCTCCACAATTAAATCTGGAGCTGAAAGACGCTTTCTTAATGCGAACTTGGCTTATTAAGCAGTGTTTACCTTTTCTTCTGAAACATTAAGGACTAGTCAATTAATGCTGCTTCTTGAGTTTTCATCGTTGTATAAGCATGTTAATGGTAATATCGACGAGTAATATCGAGTAATTTCGACACTATACTTCTTGATGATTATGTTGTTATCCTGGATTGTAAATTATACTCGGTCTCTGATCTTTAGAATTCGTAGCACAGGCGAATCAGTCTCTGATATAAAATATAAGGGGGTCGTCACTTGATCAGGAAATATGACCATTATTTCTACCCTCGCCGGGAATCGAACAAGGACTCTCGCCGTGTGAAGCGAGAGGTTTAGCAACCAGGCCACGGGGCACCGTAAACTATTCCCAGGTGTTACCATACAGGGAAGCAGTAAACACATGGTGTTTCCAGGATAATATTCATTTAATGTTTTCGAGAAATTGTATCTGATTTTGCTTGGCTTCAGTTGCACCACCTTGATGCTTCCTTCTGCGTTCTGTTGACGGTGGTTAGTTAGTCAGGAAACATAATAAGCGTCTAATGACACAGGTAAGTAGTTAAGTTTATTTAGACACAGGAGCACATAATTACATTTATCACAGTGTAAAATGGTATAAACCTTGGTAATAGATAACGACAAACTGGCTTAGAAAAGCAACCTCGATCAAGGTCACGACTGTAACACTTCCTAATATACCCTAGTGCTGCTTCCTGTGGGTTTTTTCTATACCACAGTGTAAAATACATATGATAACCCCCAAAAAACAGAGACTTATTATTTCCATTAAGTATTTATCAGTGATGATCTGTCCAGTGGTTCAGCATCCACTGACCTCCCCCCCCTGACTCCCCCCCCCCCTTCATCCACCCAGAAAAAGCACCTCATTCAAGAATAACAAAAGCTCACTGCATAGCAGTGATTCTTAAGATGACGCCTGTGTCCTATTAACGCTCGAGAGGACAGAACCACACGCTACTGCGGCCCTCACGACGCTGTCATCACCTTGCGGCTCTCACGACGCTGTCATCACCTTGCGGCCCTCACGACGCTGTCATCACCTTGCGGCTCTCACGACGCTGTCATCACCTTGCGGCTCTCACGACGCTGTCATCACCTTGCGGCTCTCAGGACGCGTATCATCCTGCGGCCCTCACGACGCTGTCATCACCTTGCGGCCCTCACGACGCTGTCATCACCTTGCGGCTCTCACGACGCTGTCATCACCTTGCGGCTCTCACGACGCTGTCATCACCTTGCGGCTCTCAGGACGCTGTCATCACCTTGCGGCCCTCAGGACGCTGTCATCACCTTGCGGCCCTCAGGACGCTGTCATCACCTTGCGGCTCTCAGGACGCTGTCATCACCTTGCGGCTCTCACGACGCTGTCATCACCTTGCGGCTCTCAGGACGCTGTCATCACCTTGCGGCTCTCAGGACGCTGTCATCACCTTGCGGCTCTCAGGACGCTGTCATCACCTTGCGGCCCTCAGGACGCTGTCATCACCTGCACGGCTCAGGACGCTGTCACCTGCTGCCCGGCCCAGGACGCTGTCATCCTCTTGCGGCTCAGGACGCTGTCATCACCTTGCGGCTCTCAG
>NC_091353.1:10554728-10582228 GCF_038502225.1 Cherax quadricarinatus
GTGTGCATGCACGTCTCTTATGTACATCAGTGTGCATGCACGTCTCTTATGTACATCAGTGTACATGCACGTCTCTTATGTACATCAGTGTACATGCACGTCTCTTATGTACATCAGTGTACATGCACGTCTCTTATGTACATCAGTGTACATGCACGTCTCTTATGTACATCAGTGTGCATGCACGTCTCTTATGTACATCAGTGTGCATGCACGTCTCTTGTGTACATCATTGTACATGCACGTCTCTTATGTACATCATTGTACATGCACGTCTTGTGTGTACATCATTGTGCATGCACATCTCTTATGTACATCAGTGTGCATGCACGTCTCTTATGTACATCATTGTACATGCACGTCTCATATGTACATCAGTGTACATGCACGTCTTGTGTATACATCATTGCGCATGCACGTCTCTTATGTACATCATTGTACATGCACGTCTCTTATGTACATCAGTGTACATGCACGTCTTGTGTGTACATCATTGTGCATGCACGTCTCTTATGTACATCATTGTGCATGCACGTCTCTTATGTACATCAGTGTGCATGCACGTCTCTTATGTACATCATTGTGCATGCACGTCTCTTATGTACATCAGTGTGCATGCACGTCTATTATGTACATCATTGTACATGCACGTCTCTTATGTACATCATTGTGCATGCACGTCTCTTATGTACATCAGTGTGCATGCACGTCTATTATGTACATCATTGTACATGCACGTCTCTTATGTACATCAGTGTGCATGCACGTCTATTATGTACATCATTGTGCATGCACGTCTCTTATGTACATCATTGTGCATGCACGTCTTGTATGTACATCAGTGTGCATGCACGTCTCTTATGTACATCATTGTGCATGCACGTCTCTTATGTACATCAGTGTGCATGCACGTCTATTATGTACATCATTGTACATGCACGTCTCTTATGTACATCAGTGTGCATGCACGTCTCTTATGTACATCATTGTACATGCACGTCTCTTATGTACATCAGTGTGCATGCACGTCTATTATGTACATCATTGTACATGCACGTCTCTTATGTACATCATTGTGCATGCACGTCTCTTATGTACATCAGTGTGCATGCACGTCTATTATGTACATCATTGTACATGCACGTCTCTTATGTACATCATTGTGCATGCACGTCTCTTATGTACATCAGTGTGCATGCACGTCTATTATGTACATCATTGTACATGCACGTCTCTTATGTACATCAGTGTGCATGCACGTCTATTATGTACATCATTGTACATGCACGTCTCTTATGTACATCATTGTGCATGCACGTCTCTTATGTACATCAGTGTGCATGCACGTCTATTATGTACATCATTGTACATGCACGTCTCTTATGTACATCATTGTGCATGCACGTCTTGTGTGTACATCAGTGTGCATGCACGTCTCTTATGTACATCAGTGTGCATGCACGTCTCTTATGTACATCATTGTGCATGCACGTCTCTTATGTACATCAGTGTGCATGCACGTCTCTTATGTACATCAGTGTGCATGCACGTCTCTTATGTACATCATTGTGCATGCACGTCTCTTATGTACATCATTGTACATGCACGTCTCTTATGTACATCATTGTGCATGCACGTCTCTTATGTACATCAGTGTGCATGCACGTCTCTTATGTACATCATTGTACATGCACGTCTCTTATGTACATCAGTGTGCATGCACGTCTCTTATGTACATCAGTGTGCATGCACGTCTCTTATGTACATCATTGTACATGCACGTCTCTTATGTACATCAGTGTGCATGCACGTCTCTTATGTACATCAGTGTGCATGCACGTCTCTTATGTACATCATTGTGCATGCACGTCTCTTATGTACATCAGTGTGCATGCACGTCTCTTATGTACATCAGTGTGCATGCACGTCTCTTATGTACATCAGTGTGCATGCACGTCTCTTATGTACATCATTGTACATGCACGTCTCTTATGTACATCAGTGTGCATGCACGTCTCTTATGTACATCATTGTGCATGCACGTCTATTATGTACATCAGTGTGCATGCACGTCTCTTATGTACATCATTGTACATGCACGTCTTGTGTGTACATCAGTGTGCATGCACGTCTCTTATGTACATCATTGTGCATGCACGTCTCTTATGTACATCAGTGTGCATGCACGTCTCTTATGTACATCAGTGTGCATGCACGTCTTGTACTCACCTAGTTGTACTCACCTAGTTGAGGTTGCAGGGGTCGATTCCAAGCTCCTGGCCCCGCCTCTTCACTGGTCGCTACTAGGTCACTCTCCCTGAACCATGAGCTTTATCGTACCTCTGCTTAAAGCTATGTATAGATCCTGCCTCCACTACATCGCTTCCTAAACTATTCCACTTCCTGACTACTCTGTGGCTGACGAAATACTTCCCAACATCCCTGTGATTCATCTGTGTCTTCAGCTTCCAACTGTGTCCCCTTGTTGCTGTGTCCCATCTCTGGAACATCCTGTCTTTGCCCACCTTGTCAATTCCTCTCAGTATTTTGTAAGTCGTTATTATGTCCCCCCTATCTCTCCTGTCCTCCAGTGTCGTCAGGTTGATTTCCCTTAACCTCCCCTCGTAGGACATACCTCTTAGCTCTGGAACTAGTCTTGTTGCAAACCTTTGCACTTTCTCTAGTTTCTTTACATGCTTGGCTAGGTGTGGGTTCCAAACTGGTGCCGCATACTCCAATATGGGCCTAACGTACACGGTGTATAGGGTCCTGAACGATTCCTTATTATGATGTCGGAATGCTGTTCTGAGGTTTGCTAGGCGCCCATATGCTGCAGCAGTTATTTGGTTGATGTGCGCTTCAGGAGATGTGCCTGGTGTTATACTCACCCCAAGATTTTTTTCCTTGAGTGAGGTTTGTAGTCTCTGGCCCCCTAGACTGTACTCCGTCTGCGGTCTTCTTTGCCCTTCCCCAATCTTCATGACTTTGTACTTGGTGGGATTGAACTCCAGGAGCCAATTGCTGGACCAGGTCTGCAGCCTGTCCAGATCCCTTTGTAGTTCTGCCTGGTCTTCGATCGAATGAATTCTTCTCGTCAACTTCACGTCATCTGCAAACAGGGACACCTCAGAGTCTATTCCTTCCGTCATGTCGTTCACAAATACCAGAAACAGCATTGGTCCTAGGACTGACCCCTGCGGGACCCCGCTGGTCACAGGTGCCCACTCTGACACCTCGCCACGTACCATTACTCGCTGCTGTCTTCCTGACAAGTATTCCTTGATCCATTGTAGTGCATTCCCTGTTATCCCTGCTTGGTCCTCCAGTTTTTGCACTAATATCTTGTGTGGTACTGTGTCAAACGTCTTCTTGCAGTCCAAGAAAATGCAATCTACCCACCCCTCTCTCTCTTGTCTTAATGCTGTCACCTTGTCATAGAACTCCAGTAGGTTTGTGACACAGGATTTCCCGTCCCTGAAACCATGTTGGCTGCTGTTGATGAGATCATTCCTTTCTAGGTGTTCCACCACTCTTCTCCTGATAATCTTCTCCATGACTTTGCATGCTATACATGTCAGTGACACTGGTTTGTAGTTTAATGCTTCATGTCTGTCTCCTTTTTTAAAGATTGGGACTACATTTGCTGTCTTCCATGCCTCAGGCAATCTCCCTGTTTCGATAGATGTATTGAATATTGTTGTTAGGGGTACACATAGCGCCTCTGCTCCCTCTCTCAGGACCCATGGAGAGATGTTATCTGGCCCCATTCCCTTTGAGGTATCTAGCTCCCTCAGAAGCCTCTTCACTTCTTCCTCGGTTGTGTGTACTGTGCATGCACGTCTTGTATGTACATCATTGTGCATGTATAAACACGATATGTAACGTTCATGTACGTATTTGTCTATGTTTGCATTTGTATACATACGTGTTCGTATATGTACCTGTACGTGTGAATGTACGTGTACGTGTGAATGTACGTGTACGTGCTCTATAAATACCTATGTTGAGGCTCCTTAATATATTTCAAGTTATTTTATCTCGTAGTCTGATAAATATATTATAATAATTATGTTCACCTGACACCTAGTTAATGAAGGAGGGAGGGAGGGAGGGAGGGAGGGAGGGAGGGAAGGAGGGAAGGAGGGAAGGAGGGAAGGAGGGAGGGAGGGAAGGAGGGAGGGAGGGAGGGAAGGAGGGAGGGAGGGAAGGAAGGAGTGAGGGAGGGAAGGAGGGAGGGAGGGAAGGAAGGAGGGAGGGAGGGAAGGAGGCAGGGAGGGCAGGAGGAAGGGAGGGAGGGAAGGAGGGAGGGAGGGAAGGAGGGAGGGAGGGAGGGAAGGCTGGAGGGAGGGAAGGAGGACTAGAATTCGGTTTTTGGAGAAGAGAAAGCAAAGGGGAAGTCACCTAGCCCCTTTTCCCCACTTGTTCACCTAGGTGTAAGTAGGTACCTTGGTGTTATTCCCCTTACACCTGCTGTCCTTGTTTACCTAGCAGTAAGCAGGTACCTGGGTGTTAGTCAACTTACATCTGTTGTCCTTGTTCACTTATCAATAAGTAGGTATCTGCTGCCCCTATTCACCTAGCAGTATACAGGTACCCTGTGCTAGTCACCTTACACCTGCTGTCCCCTGTTCACCTACCAGTAACTATTTTTGTGTCTTACCCCATTTTAAACTGCAGCACTGGTGTTGTCGTGCTAATAACCGCAACAATAATCTGACACCTGACAGTGTCATCAGTATGCTCGTTAAGCAGAGTCAGTCTCCTTGTAAACTGTAGATTTTAATTATTATTATTATTATAATCAAGGGGGAAGCGCTAAACCCAGAGGATTATACAGCGCCTGGGGGGGATGTGGAAGGCATTCAGGCTTAATTTGGGGAACTGGAGCACGGATCCAATTCCCTAAATCAAGAGCCCCTCACCAACATCAAGGAACCTTCCTTGAGGGGTGTAGATTTTAAGCAGCGTCGTTTATTCTCTGGTTGGTTCATGGGTTGTAAATCTACCAGACGAGTGTGATTAAGTCTGCCTCTCACCTGTACACCACCAGTCATCAATACATCAAATTGTTCCTGGAGTAAACTTTGATGGTATATATAAGCATATATACCTCTAAGTTCTCTACATATATGCTGCTGTGTATGATAATCTTGTTACTGTATTTGTGTATATCTGAATAAACTTATATACACTGAGAGATATACACCTCAGTGTATATATGTTGAGAGGCATACATCTCTCAATGTATATACCGAGACACTTATCATGTTTCCTGACGAACCTAACCTAACCTAACCTGAAGACCAGCGTCAGGAAACACTTGTCCTGTTTCCTGACAAACCTTACCTAACCTAACCTGAAGAACAGCGTCAGGAAACACTTGTCCTGTTTCCTGACAAACCTTACCTAACTTAACCTGAAGACCAGCGTCAGGAAACACTTGTCCTGTTTCCTGACAAACCTTACCTAACCTAACCTGAAGACCAGCGTCAGGAAACACTTGTCCTGTTTCCTGACAAACCTTACCTAACCTAACCTGAAGAACAGCGTCAGGAAACACTTGTCCTGTTTCCTGACAAACCTTACCTAACTTAACCTGAAGACCAGCGTCAGGAAACACTTGTCCTGTTTCCTGACAAACCTTACCTAACCTAACCTGAAGACCAGCGTCAGGAAACACTTGTCCTGTTTCCTGACAAACCTTACCTAACCTAACCTGAAGACCAGCGTCAGGAAACACTTGTCCTGTTTCCTGACAAACCTTACCTAACTTAACCTGAAGACCAGCGTCAGGAAACACTTGTCCTGTTTCCTGACAAACCTTACCTAACCTAACCTGAAGACCAGCGTCAGGAAACACTTGTCCTGTTTCCTGACAAACCTTACCTAACCTAACCTGAAGACCAGCGTCAGGAAACACTTGTCCTGTTTCCTGACAAACCTTACCTAACCTAACCTGAAGACCAGCGTCAGGAAACACTTGTCCTGTTTCCTGACAAACCTTACCTAACCTAACCTGAAGACCAGCGTCAGGAAACACTTGTCCTGTTTCCTGACAAACCTTACCTAACCTAACCTGAAGACCAGCGTCAGGAAACACTTGTCCTGTTTCCTGACAAACCTTACCTAACCTAACTTGAAGACCAGCGTCAGGAAACACTTGTCCTGTTTCCTGACAAACCTTACCTAACCTAACCTGAAGACCAGCGTCAGGAAACACTTGTCCTGTTTCCTGACAAACCTTACCTAACCTAACCTGAAGACCAGCGTCAGGAAACACTTGTTCTGTTTCCGGACAAACCTTACCTAACCTAACCTGAAGACCAGCGTCAGGAAACACTTGTTCTGTTTCCTGACAAACCTTACCTAACCTAACCTGAAGACCAGCGTCAGGAAACACTTGTCCTGTTTCCTGACAAACCTTACCTAACCTAACCTGAAGACCAGCGTCAGGAAACACTTGTCCTGTTTCCTGACAAACCTTACCTAACCTAACTTGAAGACCAGCGTCAGGAAACACTTGTCCTGTTTCCTGACAAAACTTACCTAACCTAACCTGAAGACCAGCGTCAGGAAACACTTGTCCTGTTTCCTGACAAACCTTACCTAACCTAACCTGAAGACCAGCGTCAGGAAACACTTGTCCTGTTTCCTGACAAACCTTACCTAACCTAACCTGAAGACCAGCGTCAGGAAACACTTGTTCTGTTTCCTGACAAACCTTACCTAACCTAACCTGAAGACCAGCGTCAGGAAACACTTGTCCTGTTTCCTGACAAACCTTACCTAACCTAACTTGAAGACCAGCGTCAGGAAACACTTGTCCTGTTTCCTGACAAACCTTACCTAACCTAACCTGAAGACCAGCGTCAGGAAACACTTGTCCTGTTTCCTGACAAACCTTACATAACCTAACTTGAAGACCAGCGTCAGGAAACACTTGTCCTGTTTCCTGACAAACGTAACACCTACCAATCATTTCCCTGACTCCTCACATCAAGGAACGACACAATAACACATCAGCTGTTCCTCTGTGATATTACTGCGCCCGTCACAGTACACCTCACATATTACTGCGCCCGTCACAGTACACCTCACATATTACTACGCCAGTCACAGTACACCTCACATATTACTGCGCCAGTCACAGTACACCTCACATATTACTGCGCCCGTCACAGTACACCTCACATATTACTGCGCCAGTCACAGTACACCTCACATATTACTGCGCCCGTCACAGTACACCTCACATATTACTGCGCCAGTCACAGTACACCTCACATATTACTGCGCCCGTCACAGTACACCTCACATATTACTGCGCCAGTCACAGTACACCTCACATATTACTGCGCCCGTCACAGTACACCTCACATATTACTGCGCCAGTCACAGTACACCTCACATATTACTGCGCCCGTCACAGTACACCTCACATATTACTGCGCCCGTCACAGTACACCTCACATATTACTGCGCCAGTCACAGTACACCTCACATATTACTGCGCCAGTCACAGTACACCTCACATATTACTGCGCCAGTCACAGTACACCTCACATATTACTGCGCCCGTCACAGTACACCTCACATATTACTGCGCCAGTCACAGTACACCTCACATATTACTGCGCCAGTCACAGTACACCTCACATATTACTGCGCCAGTCACAGTACACCTCACATATTACTGCGCCAGTCACAGTACACCTCACATATTACTGCGCCCGTCACAGTACACCTCACATATTACTGCGCCCGTCACAGTACACCTCACATATTACTGCGCCCGTCACAGTACACCTCACATATTACTGCGCCCGTCACAGTACACCTCACATATTACTGCGCCAGTCACAGTACACCTCACATATTACTGCGCCAGTCACAGTACACCTCACATATTACTGCGCCAGTCACAGTACACCTCACATATTACTGCGCCAGTCACAGTACACCTCACATATTACTGCGCCCGTCACAGTACACCTCACATATTACTGCGCCAGTCACAGTACACCTCACATATTACTGCGCCAGTCACAGTACACCTCACATATTACTGCGCCCGTCACAGTACACCTCACATATTACTGCGCCCGTCACAGTACACCTCACATATTACTGCGCCAGTCACAGTACACCTCACATATTACTGCGCCAGTCACAGTACACCTCACATATTACTGCGCCCGTCACAGTACACCTCACATATTACTGCGCCCGTCACAGTACACCTCACATATTACTGCGCCAGTCACAGTACACCTCACATATTACTGCGCCCGTCACAGTACACCTCACATATTACTGCGCCAGTCACAGTACACCTCACATATTACTGCGCCAGTCACAGTACACCTCACATATTACTGCGCCAGTCACAGTACACCTCACATATTACTGCGCCCGTCACAGTACACCTCACATATTACTGCGCCCGTCACAGTACACCTCACATATTACTGCGCCAGTCACAGTACACCTCACATATTACTGCGCCCGTCACAGTACACCTCACATATTACTGCGCCAGTCACAGTACACCTCACATATTACTGCGCCCGTCACAGTACACCTCACATATTACTGCGCCCGTCACAGTACACCTCACATATTACTCCGCCCGTCACAGTACACCTCACATATTACTGCGCCAGTCACAGTACACCTCACATATTACTGCGCCAGTCACAGTACACCTCACATATTACTCCGCCCGTCACAGTACACCTCACATATTACTGCGCCAGTCACAGTACACCTCACATATTACTCCGCCCGTCACAGTACACCTCACATATTACTGCGCCAGTCACAGTACACCTCACATATTACTCCGCCCGTCACAGTACACCTCACATATTACTGCGCCCGTCACAGTACACCTCACATATTACTCCGCCCGTCACAGTACACCTCACATATTACTGCGCCAGTCACAGTACACCTCACATATTACTCCGCCCGTCACAGTACACCTCACATATTACTGCGCCAGTCACAGTACACCTCACATATTACTGCGCCAGTCACAGTACACCTCACATATTACTGCGCCAGTCACAGTACACCTCACATATTACTGCGCCAGTCACAGTACACCTCACATATTACTGCGCCCGTCACAGTACACCTCACATATTACTGCGCCCGTCACAGTACACCTCACATATTACTGCGCCAGTCACAGTACACCTCACATATTACTGCGCCAGTCACAGTACACCTCACATATTACTGCGCCAGTCACAGTACACCTCACATATTACTGCGCCCGTCACAGTACACCTCACATATTACTCCGCCAGTCACAGTACACCTCACATATTACTGCGCCAGTCACAGTACACCTCACATATTACTGCGCCCGTCACAGTACACCTCACATATTACTGCGCCCGTCCCAGTACACCTCACATATTACTGCGCCCGTCACAGTACACCTCACATATTACTGCGCCCGTCACAGTACACCTCACATATTACTGCGCCCGTCACAGTACACCTCACATATTACTGCGCCAGTCACAGTACACCTCACATATTACTGCGCCAGTCACAGTACACCTCACATATTACTGCGCCCGTCACAGTACACCTCACATATTACTGCGCCCGTCACAGTACACCTCACATATTACTGCGCCAGTCACAGTACACCTCACATATTACTGCGCCAGTCACAGTACACCTCACATATTACTGCGCCAGTCACAGTACACCTCACATATTACTGCGCCAGTCACAGTACACCTCACATATTACTGCGCCAGTCACAGTACACCTCACATATTACTGCGCCAGTCACAGTACACCTCACATATTACTGCGCCAGTCACAGTACACCTCACATATTACTGCGCCCGTCACAGTACACCTCACATATTACTGCGCCAGTCACAGTACACCTCACATATTACTGCGCCCGTCACAGTACACCTCACATATTACTGCGCCAGTCACAGTACACCTCACATATTACTGCGCCAGTCACAGTACACCTCACATATTACTGCGCCAGTCACAGTACACCTCACATATTACTGCGCCAGTCACAGTACACCTCACATATTACTGCGCCAGTCACAGTACACCTCACATATTACTGCGCCAGTCACAGTACACCTCACATATTACTGCGCCAGTTATTTATACTCTAATTATTGCATTTATTCCAGCTTATTGTGTCTTCATTTTGTCTCAAAGACCCAAAAAAAACCTTTGAGTAATTACTACGGTTTTCAGCGTATTTTTATATTAAGTTGCAATTGAATTATTTAATAATTTGCTTATCTTAAAGCTTGCAATTATCATTAGAATTAATATTGAAGTTCCAGCTTTGTTATACAGAACAGAAGAACGTGTTAAGTTATTCTTGTAGTTTGTCCAGTACAGCTTTTGTTATGTGTTTGTGGGATATATACACTGTGAGGTGTATGTCTCTCAGTGTATATACACTGTGAGGTGTATGTCTCTCAGTGTATATACAATGTGAGGTGTATGTCTCTCAGTGTATATACACTGTGAGGTGTATGTCTCTCAGTGTATATACACGGTGAGGTGTATGTCTCTCAGTGTATGTACACTGTGAGGTGTATGTCTCTCAGTGTATATACACTGTGAGGTGTATGTCTGTCAGTGTATATACACGGTGAGGTGTATGTCTCTCAGTGTATATACACTGTGTGGTGTATGTCTCTCAGTGTATATACACTGTGTGGTGTATGTCTCTCAGTGTATATACACTGTGTGGTGTATGTCTCTCAGTGTATATACACTGTGTGGTGTATGTCTCTCAGTGTATATACACTGTGAGGTGTATGTCTCTCAGTGTATATACACTGTGAGGCGTATGTCTCTCAGTGTATATACACTGTGAGGTGTATGTCTCTCAGTGTATATACACTGTGAGGTGTATGTCTCTCAGTGTATATACACTGTGAGGTGTATGTCTCTCAGTGTATATACACTGTGAGGTGTATGTCTCTCAGTGTATATACACTGTGAGGCGTATGTCTCTCAGTGTATATACACTGTGAGGTGTATGTCTCAGTGTATATACACTGTGAGGTGTATGTCTCAGTGTATATACACTGTGAGGTGTATGTCTCTCAGTGTATATACACTGTGAGGTGTATGTCTCTCAGTGTATATACACTGTGAGGTGTATGTCTCAGTGTATATACACTGTGAGGTGTATGTCTCTCAGTGTATATACACTGTGAGGTGTATGTCTCAGTGTATATACACTGTGAGGTGTATGTCTCTCAGTGTATATACACTGTGAGGTGTATGTCTCAGTGTATATACACTGTGAGGTGTATGTCTCTCAGTGTATATACACTGTGAGGTGTATGTCTCAGTGTATATACACTGTGAGGTGTATGTCTCTCAGTGTATATACACTGTGAGGTGTATGTCTCAGTGTATATACACTGTGAGGTGTATGTCTCTCAGTGTATATACACTGTGAGGTGTATGTCTCTCAGTGTATATACACTGTGAGGTGTATGTCTCTCAGTGTATATACACTGTGAGGTGTATGTCTCTCAGTGTATATACTCTGTGAGGTGTATGCTCTCAGTGTATATACACTGTGAGGTGTATGTCTCTCAGTGTATATACACTGTGAGGTGTATGTCTCTCAGTGTATATACACTGTGAGGTGTATGTCTCTCAGTGTATATACACTGTGAGGTGTATGTCTCTCAGTGTATATACACTGTGAGGTGTATGTCTCTCAGTGTATATACACTGTGAGGTGTATGTCTCTCAGTGTATATACACTGTGAGGTGTATGTCTCTCAGTGTATATACACTGTGAGGTGTATGTCTCTCAGTGTATATACACTGTGAGGTGTATGTCTCTCAGTGTATATACACTGTGAGGTGTATGTCTCTAAGTGTATATTCACTGTGAGGTGTATGTCTCTCAGTGTATATACACAGTGAGGTGTATGTCTCTCAGTGTATATACACTGTGAGGTGTATGTCTCTCACGGTATATACACGGTGAGGTGTATGTCTCTCAGTGTATATACACTGTGAGGTGTATTTCTCTCAGTGTATATACACTGTGAGGTGTATGTCTCTCAGTGTATATACACTGTGAGGTGTATGTCTCTCAGTGTATATACACTGTGAGGTGTATGTCTCTCAGTGTATATACACTGTGAGGTGTATGTCTCAGTGTATATACACTGTGAGGTGTATGTCTCTCAGTGTATATACACTGTGAGGTGCATGTCTCTCAGTGTATATACACTGTGAGGTGTATGGCTCTCAGTGTATATACACTGTGAGGTGTATGTCTCTCAGTGTATATACACTGTGAGGTGTATGTCTCTCAGTGTATATACACTGTGAGGTGTATGTCTCTAAGTGTATATACACTGTGAGGTGTATGTCTCTCAGAGTATATACACAGTGAGGTGTATGTCTCTCAGTGTATATACACTGTGAGGTGTATGTCTCTCAGTGTATATACACTGTGAGGTGTATGTCTCTCAGTGTATATACACTGTGAGGTGTATGTCTCTCAGTGTATATACACTGTGAGGTGAATGTCTCTCAGTGTATATACACTGTGAGGTGTATGTCTCTCAGTGTATATACACTGTGAGGTGTATGTCTCAGTGTATATACACTGTGAGGTGTATGGCTCTCAGTGTATATACACTGTGAGGTGTATGTCTCTCAGTGTATATACACTGTGAGGTGTATGTCTCTCAGTGTATATACACTGTGAGGTGTATGTCTCTCAGTGTATATACACTGTGAGGTGTATGTCTCTCAGTGTATATACACTGTGAGGTGAATGTCTCTCAGTGTATATACACTGTGAGGTGTATGTCTCTCAGTGTATGTACACTGTGAGGTGTATGTCTCTCAGTGTATATACACTGTGAGGTGTATGTCTCTCAGTGTATATACACTGTGAGGTGTATGTCTCTCAGTGTATATACACTGTGAGGTGAATGTCTCTCAGTGTATATACACTGTGAGGTGTATGTCTCTCAGTGTATATACACTGTGAGGTGTATATCTCTCAGTGTATATACACTGTGAGACATACACCTCACAGTGTATATACACTGTGAGGTGTATGTCTCTCAGTGTATATACACTGTGAGGTGTATGTCTCTCAGTGTATATACACTGTGAGGTGTATGTCTCTCAGTGTATATACACTGTGAGGTGTATGTCTCTCAGTGTATATACACTGTGAGGTGAATGTCTCTCAGTGTATATACACTGTGAGGTGTATGTCTCTCAGTGTATATACACTGTGAGGTGTATGTCTCTCAGTGTATATACACTGTGAGGTGTATGTCTCTCAGTGTATATACACTGTGAGGTGTATGTCTCTCAGTGTATATACACTGTGAGGTGAATGTCTCTCAGTGTATATACACTGTGAGGTGTATGTCTCTCAGTGTATATACACTGTGAGGTGTATGTCTCTCAGTGTATATACACTGTGAGGTGAATGTCTCTCAGTGTATATACACTGTGAGGTGTATGTCTCTCAGTGTATATACACTGTGAGGTGAATGTCTCTCAGTGTATATACACTGAGAGGTGTATGTCTCTCAGTGTATATACACTGTGAGGTGTATATCTCTCAGTGTATATACACTGTGAGACATACACCTCACAGTGTATATACACTGTGAGGTGTATGTCTCTCAGTGTATATACACTGTGAGGTGTATGTCTCTCAGTGTATATACACTGTGAGGTGTATGTCTCTCAGTGTATATACACTGTGAGGTGTATGTCTCTCAGTGTATATACACTGTGAGGTGAATGTCTCTCAGTGTATATACACTGTGAGGTGTATGTCTCTCAGTGTATATACACTGTGAGGTGTATGTCTCTCAGTGTATATACACTGTGAGGTGTATGTCTCTCAGTGTATATACACTGTGAGGTGTATGTCTCTCAGTGTATATACACTGTGAGGTGAATGTCTCTCAGTGTATATACACTGTGAGGTGTATGTCTCTCAGTGTATATACACTGTGAGGTGTATGTCTCTCAGTGTATATACACTGTGAGGTGAATGTCTCTCAGTGTATATACACTGTGAGGTGTATGTCTCTCAGTGTATATACACTGTGAGGTGTATGTCTCTCAGTGTATATACACTGTGAGGTGTATGTCTCTCAGTGTATATACACTGTGAGGTGAATGTCTCTCAGTGTATATACACTGTGAGGTGTATGTCTCTCAGTGTATATACACTGTGAGGTGTATGTCTCTCAGTGTATATACACTGTGAGGTGTATGTCTCTCAGTGTATATACACTGTGAGGTGTATGTCTCTCAGTGTATATACACTGTGAGGTGTATGTCTCTCAGTGTATATACACTGTGAGGTGTATGTCTCTCAGTGTATATACACTGTGAGGTGAATGTCTCTCAGTGTATATACACTGTGAGGTGTATGTCTCTCAGTGTATATACACTGTGAGGTGTATGTCTCTCAGTGTATATACACTGTGAGGTGTATGTCTCTCAGTGTATATACACTGTGAGGTGTATGTCTCTCAGTGTATATACACTGTGAGGTGAATGTCTCTCAGTGTATATACACTGTGAGGTGTATGTCTCTCAGTGTATATACACTGTGAGGTGTATGTCTCTCAGTGTATATACACTGTGAGGTGTATGTCTCTCAGTGTATATACACTGTGAGGTGTATGTCTCTCAGTGTATATACACTGTGAGGTGAATGTCTCTCAGTGTATATACACTGTGAGGTGTATGTCTCTCAGTGTATATACACTGTGAGGTGTATGTCTCTCAGTGTATATACACTGTGAGGTGTATGTCTCTCAGTGTATATACACTGTGAGGTGAATGTCTCTCAGTGTATATACACTGTGAGGTGTATGTCTCTCAGTGTATATACACTGTGAGGTGTATGTCTCTCAGTGTATATACACTGTGAGGTGTATGTCTCTCAGTGTATATACACTGTGAGGTGTATGTCTCTCAGTGTATATACACTGTGAGGTGTATGTCTCTCAGTGTATATACACTGTGAGGTGTATGTCTCTCAGTGTATATACACTGTGAGGTGTATGTCTCTCAGTGTATATACACTGTGAGGTGAATGTCTCTCAGTGTATATACACTGTGAGGTGTATATCTCTCAGTGTATATACACTGTGAGACATACACCTCACAGTGTATATACACTGTGAGGTGTATGTCTCTCAATGTATATATACTGTGAGGTGTATGTCTCTCAGTGTATATACACTGTGAGGTGTATGTCTCTCAGTGTATATACACTGTGAGGTATATGTCTCTCAGTGTATATACACTGTGAGGTGTATGTCTCTCAGTGTATATACACTGTGAGGTGTATGTCTCTCAGTGTATATACACTGTGAGGTATATGTCTCTCAGTGTATATACACTGTGAGGTGTATGTCTCTCAGTGTATATACACATTAATAGTTTACTTTAATCACTTTTTACGGGTTAAAGTCTTCTTGATGTGGTCGTCATGAGGTTTACAGGGAGTGTTAATGACCCTCGTGTAGTAGATAGGAGTTAAACCTCATTAATCAATCATATCGTATTTGATAAGTTAATTATTGCCATTAATTTATGTGATTAATGTCAGTCTTTTCATTGTTTTCAAGTGATTTATAAACATATGTGGTAAATAGCATTGTGTTCAGATTGATTTATTTTAGTTCCTCATATTGTGTATATTGTGTATATTGTGTATATTGTGTATATTGTGTATATTGTGTATATTGGCTCCTATGACGCGTTTAAAGAAATTTTTGTCTCAGTATACCTGCTAATTTTCCCTGTGTATTATGTGCTTAACATACTGTCGCACTCTGACATAAACTTGACGTATGACGCACGCTCGGCCTTTCTTCCTCTCAGCCTGACTTACACGGTGGTCATCACATAGATTATAGAACCCTTGTTTACATGTTATCATGGTTGATCGATACCATGCCTAACCCTTCTAGGGTAGGGTAGGTGCCTGAGCCCGAGCCTTTAGCTCACAAGACTGTCATTCCCATTAGCCCCCTTGGGGCGGGGATGGTAGACCAGAGAGGCCTAGCTTGTGGTTAGGCCTGGGGACAGTTGGTCCCAAAGATGAGGAGGTACTTGTGCCTCCTCCCATGGGAGACTTAGGTCTCAGACACTCCCTAAAGAGGGAGCCAAGGCCGGGCCACCACTTGGAAAAGGCCCGGGCCGGGAGAATACCGGCTAATCTTTAATAATAATAATATCATGGTTATTAATATATTTAATAGTTATAATCATAACTTTGAATTTTAATGAGAGGGACTGGTAAGCTAGCTGACATCCTCGGTCAGTTAACTAAATGTACTAGCAGTGAGTCATGTGACTTAAGACCGGTGTTAGGAAACCCTAGTCCTGAGTCCTGACAAACGTTATTCCTACCTAAATCAGATATAATAATTGGTTATAATCATAACCAGAATTTTTAAAGTGGTGGACTGGTAAGCCAGTGGAAGGCCTCAGGCAGATGACCAAAAGCTCTAGTTGTGGATTATCATATGATTAAGACCCACGTCAGGAAACAATTGTCCTGATTAATCTTATGATACGAAATCAACACTGGAAGTTTACCCTGAGGGAGGTGTATTTTCCACAGCATATATATGCGAGTCATTCTACATCAGGTTAGGTAAGATTTCTCAGGAAACAGGACAAGTGTTTCCTAACGCGGGTCTTAGTCATATGACAACCCGCAGCTGGAGCCTTTGGTCGTATGACCGAGGCCTTCACTGGCTTACCACACCACCTCTTTATAAATTATGGCCATGATTATAATCATTAGAACTAGTATCGCAGCTCTGAAGATCTTCCCAACAACACTCAGTAACACAGACTTGAGCCACCATGACTCCTGATCAACCTACCTCAGTGACACTACCAGGTACTCTCACAACCTAAATCTCTTCCAGGCTCCTTGCAATCCTGTTCCCATCCCTCTCTACACTTAAGACACTTATCATGCCCTTTGCACAATGGACCTTCAAAGACGTCCTGTTTTTTCGACGTCATCACCATCATAACACAGCATTCATATTCTTGCCACACCACAGCTGTGAACGTGTTTGTGCAGCGTGAGAGAATATCTTGCCCACTCTTGTTTTGTGTCTGCCTCGCCCCGTCAAGCCTTATCATCCTGAGCCTGACATGTCATATACTGCTGGTGTGAAATCACGTGACTGATGATAAATGAGACATTTATGCATCACCTTTCCAAAATATACTTAACTGTTACACAAATGCCCCATTTATCAGTTTGTCATGTCACAAAACAACTCTGCTGCTGGCTCTTTGTATCTTCTCCATAGGCCTTCCTGTCCCTCCACTGTCTCTCTTGTCTCACCGCTTCCTCCTCTTTTTGATTCCCCGGTATTCTCCCGGTCTGGGTGTTTTCCAGATGGTGCCCCGGTCTTGGCTCAATGTTTTGGGAGTGTCTGAGACCTATGTCTGCCATGGGAGGAGGCACAAGTACCTCCTCATTTTCTGGGACCAACTGTCCCTAGGCCTAGCCCCATTCCCCGCCCTCACGGGGCTCGTAGGGAGAAGCTAGGCCTCTGGTCTGCCATCTTCCCCGCCCCAGTAGGCTCGTGGGAATGACAGTCTTGTGAGCTGCAGGTGGTAGCAAGCTCTGGCTCTAGTTACGTCCCCCTCACGAGTCTCTACCTGAGTTTTCTAGTTTAGAGAGGTATATTTTTCTCAGAATATATATATATATATATATATATATATATATATATATATATATATATATATATATATATATATATATATATATATATATATATATATATATATATATATATATATATATATATATATATATTTGCCGAGAGTTTACTTTAATCCCCATTTTAGGGATTAAAGTATTTCTGTCTGGTGGTGAAAAGCTTAAGCATGAACCTCCTTAATGATGCCAGTATATGATCTTAGAATCACATTAACTAATCAAGCAGACCCATTACATGGTACATATTATTGTTCCCACAGAAGACTAACATGTTACTACGAGAGATTATCATTCAATCTCAGTGTGAATACACAAGTGTTGGAGACATTGATGACCATTCTGTTGGTGATTATTACGTCCGTTATGCCGTCACGACCGTTATGCCGTCACGACCGTTATGCCGTCACGACCGTTAGGCCGTCACCTCCGATATGCCGTTAAGTCCGTTATGCCGTTACGTCCGTTATGCCGTCACCTCCGTTATGCCGTTACGTCCCTCATACCGTCATGTCTGTTAACTTCTTTATCAAACTTGACAAAATCAGTTTTTTTTATTTAAAGTTTGTTAGCATTAAGGAAGAGTAAATTTGAACACTATTATCATATAATAATTGAAGAGAATGACACAAATAAATTGCACCAGCAGACATTCACAGCATCGAGCGTTTACCAAATGTTTCACAGTAGTTATTTTGTAATGATCTCGCTTGGCATTAATTTAAATGTTCATAATTTCATAATTTTTAAGGGGGTGGATCGGTAAGCCAGCGGAAAGCCTCGGTCAGCTGACCAAAAGCTCCAATGGCGGGTCATTATGTAAGACCCGCGCCAGGAGACATTTGTGCTGTTTCCTGACAAACCTAACTTAACCTAACCTAACCTAACCTAACCTAACTTAACCTAACCTAACCTAACCTAACCTAACCTAACCTAACTTAACCTAACCTAACCTAACCTAACCTAACCTAACCTAACCTAACCTAACCTAACTTAACCTAACCTAACCTAACTTAACCTAACCTAACCTAACTTAACCTAACCTAACCTAACCTAACCTAACCTAACTTAACCTAACCTAACCTAACTTAACCTAACCTAACCTAACCTAACCTAACCTAACCTAACCTAACTTAACCTAACCTAACCTAACCTAACTTAACCTAACCTAACCTAACCTAACCTAACCTAACCTAACCTAACCTAACCTAACCTAACCTAACTTAACCTAACCTAACCTAACCTAACCTAACCTAACCTAACCTAACTTAACCTAACCTACTGTTACAGACTCATTATTTATTTATTTTATGTCTTTGCAAACAGTACATTGAGATTGTGTATATACAATAGTGGGTTGCAATGTAAAGAGCATCTATTATGCCTAGGTATTATGGTCCAACTTAACATTATTGACTTACAGTCTACTTAGTTAGTTAAAGATTAGCCGGTATTCTCCCGGCCCGGGCCTTGTCCAAGTGGTGGCCCGGCCTTGGCTCCCTCTTTAGGGAGTGTCTGAGACCTAAGTCTCCCATGGGAGGAGGCACAAGTACCTCCTCATCTTTGGGACCAACTGTCCCCAGGCCTAGCCACAAGCTAGGCCTCTCTGGTCTGCCATCCCCGCCACAAGGGGGCAAATGGGAATGACAGTCTTATGAGCTAAAGGCTCGGGCTCAGGCACCTACCCTACCCTAGAAGGGCTAAGCATGGTGTCGATTACAGTCTACTTAATACTAAGGAGTAGTATATCATAGTTGTACAGTAGGAAAGTAATTATATCATAGTTGTACAGTAGAATAGTAATTATAAGTGAATCTAATTTGTATAAGACAAAAGATATATTTAAATATTCGAAAATACTTTTTGTGAAAACAATGATTCAATTATATTCGTGTCAACAATGGATGAAAGGTTCAATGTGATTGAAGTTATGATGTGGGAGAACATAGGTGAGTAAGTGTGTACTGAGTATTTAACATTTAGTCTAGGGTGATTAAGTGACTTTTGAGAAGAGTCTTAAATTGATTTTCAGACTGAGTTACTTTAATATCTTCTGGTAATGAATTCCATATTTTGGGGCCTTTATGTGCTTAGAGTTTTTACACAGTGTGATATGGACACGAGGTATATCAAAAAGAGATCTGTGTCTTGTGTTGTGGTCATGTGTCCTGTTAAGGTTGGTGAGGAGAAGTTTGAGTGGAGGGTTTATATTTGTGTGTATTGTTCTGTGTATGTAGTAGGTACATGAATAAGTATGAATGTTCTTAATGGTGAGCAGATTCAGACTTTTGAAAATTGGTGGAGTATACTGGCAGGAGTGGGAATTTATTATTCTTACTGCTGCCTTTTGCTGGGTTATTGGGGGTTTTAGGTGATTGGATGTTGTTGATCCCCATGCACAAATTCCATATGTAAGATAAGGGTATATGAGTGAATGGTACAGTGCCAGGAGAGCTGATTGTGGAACACAGTACCTTATCTTTGATAGTATACCTACAGTCTTGGAGATTTTCTTGGTGATTTGTTGTATGTGTGTTCGGAACTTAAGGCTACTGTCAAGGTGGATACCTAGGAATTTTCCCTCTGTGAGTCTTGTGACTGATGATCCATTTAGCGTTATGTTAATCGGATCATTTACAGCTTTGTTTCCAAACTGAATGAAATAGCTTTTAACAGTATTCAAGGTAAGTTTGTTAGCCATCATCCAGGCAGATATTTTCTGCAATTCGGCATTGACTGTGTTTGCTAGTATGACTGTGTTTGGGTGGGAGAAGACTTATGTAGTGTCATCTGCAAATAATATGGATTTGAGTAGCTGTGATGCATTCGGTAGATCATTGATGTAGATGAGAAAGAGGAGTGGTCCAAGGACGCTTATTTGTGGGACTCCTACTGTGATTGGTTGGGTGGAAGAGTTTGCACAATTTGCATACATATATTGAGTTCTGTTACTAAGGTATGATTTTTAGGTAGTTGAGGGAGTGGCCTCTGATACCATAGTGCATTAATTTGGAGTACAGCAGTTCATGGTCGACTGTATCGAGAGCTTTACGTAAATCAATGAAAGTGCCCAGCGGGACTTCTTTCTCTTCAAGTGCGGTATATATTAGTTCTAGCATGTGTATGATAGCATCATTTGTGCTTTTATTATTCCTGAATCCAAACTGACAAGGGTTTAATATGTTGTGTGAAACGAGGTAGGAATAGATCCGTCTATGAATTAATTTTTCAAAGATTTTAGAGAGCAGTGGTAAGTTAGATATTGGTCTATAGTTGTTCAAGTCAGCTTGGTCACCTCCTTTATGGATCGGAGTGACCCTCACTATTTTGAGGATTGTTGGGAAGGTAGATGATTCAATGGATTTGTTAAAGAGCGTTGCAATAATTGATGACAATACTTGAGAAGCTTTTTTGTACATAAAAACAGGCAAGTTGTTTATGTCTCAGATGAGTACAATGAAAGGTTCACTGACTTTGACAATGATGACCTCACACTGAGATAAACATTACAGCCTCACCTAGTTCATGTCCACAACAGTCCCTATAGAGTTACAGATGGGACTTACTGAACTCTCAGAAGATAACATTGTACGTCCCTGTTTGATACCAAGAAAGGTATCACTGTAATATGGAAAAATGCAATGGAATACCCACATCTACAGCATTATGAATCCACATTCTCCTGCCTAACCCAAATTAAGAAGGTCTTAAGGTCCACACTGACGGATACGTACGTGGAGGATCAGTTGAAAATGGACGTTCATCTTTCAACCATGTATGTTGTATGTTCGTGTGTGCGTGATGCATGTTGTATGTTCGTGTGTGCGTGATGCATGTTGTATGTTCGTGTGTGCGTGATGCATGTTGTATGTTCGTGTGTGCGTGATGCATGTTGTATGTTCGTGTGTGCGTGATGCATGTTGTATGTTTGTGTGTGCGTGGTGCATGTTGTATGTTCGTGTGTGCGTGATGCATGTTGTATGTTCGTGTGTGCGTGATGCATGTTGTATGTTCGTGTGTGCGTGATGCATGTTGTATGTTCGTGTGTGCGTGATGCATGTTGTATGTTTGTGTGTGCGTGGTGCATGTTGTATGTTCGTGTGTGCGTGATGCATGTTGTATGTTCGTGTGTGCGTGATGCATGTTGTATGTTCGTGTGTGCGTGATGCATGTTGTATGTTCGTGTGTGCGTGATGCATGTTGTATGTTCGTGTGTGCGTGGTGTATGTTGCATGTTAGTGTGTGCGTGGTGTATGTTGTATGCTCGTTTGTGCGTGGTGTATGTTCTATGTTTGTGTGTACGTGGTGTATGTTGCATGTTCGTGTGTGCGTGGTGTATGTTGTATGCTCGTTTGTGCGTGGTGTATGTTCTATGTTTGTGTGTACGTGGTGTATGTTGCATGTTCGTGTGTGCGTGGTGTATGTTGTATGTTCGTGTGTGCGTGGTGCATGTTGTATGTTCGTGTGTGCGTGATGCATGTTGTATGATCGTGTGTGCGTGGTGTATGTTGTATGATCGTGTGTGCGTGGTGTATGTTGTATGTTCGTGTGTGCGTGATGTATGTTGTATGTTCGTGTGTGGGTGGTGTATGTTGTATGATCGTGTGTGGGTGGTGTATGTTGTATGTTCGTGTGTGCGTGGTGTATGTTGTATGATCGTGTGTGGGTGGTGCATGTTGTATGTTCGTGTGTGCGTGGTGTATGTTGTATGTTCGTGTGTGGGTGGTGTATGTTGTATGATCGTGTGTGGGTGGTGCATGTTGTATGTTCGTTTGTGCGTGGTGTATGTTGTATGATCGTGTGTGGGTGGTGTATGTTGTATGTTCGTGTGTGCGTGGTGTATGTTGTATGTTCGTGTGTGCGTGGTGTATGTTGTATGTTCGTGTGTGGGTGGTGTATGTTGTATGTTCGTGTGTGCGTGGTGTATGTTGTATGATCGTGTGTGGGTGGTGTATGTTGTATGTTCGTGTGTGCGTGGTGTATGTTGTATGATCGTGTGTGGGTGGTGTATGTTGTATGTTCGTGTGTGGGTGGTGTATGTTGTATGTTCGTGTGTGGGTGGTGTATGTTGTATGTTCGTGTGTGGGTGGTGTATGTTGTATGTTCGTGTGTGGGTGGTGTATGTTGTATGTTCGTGTGTGGGTGGTGTATGTTGTATGATCGTGTGTGGGTGGTGTATGTTGTATGATCGTGTGTGCGTGGTGTATGTTGTATGTTCGTGTGTGCGTGGTGTATGTTGTATGTTCGTGTGTGCGTGGTGTATGTTGTATGTTCGTGTGTGGGTGGTGTATGTTGTATGTTCGTGTGTGCGTGGTGTATGTTGTATGATCGTGTGTGGGTGGTGTATGTTGTATGTTCGTGTGTGGGTGGTGTATGTTGTATGATCGTGTGTGGGTGGTGTATGTTGTATGTTCGTGTGTGGGTGGTGTATGTTGTATGATCGTGTGTGGGTGGTGTATGTTGTATGATCGTGTGTGCGTGGTGTATGTTGTATGATCGTGTGTGGGTGGTGTATGTTGTATGATCGTGTGTGGGTGGTGTATGTTGTATGTTCGTGTGTGGGTGGTGTATGTTGTATGATCGTGTGTGCGTGGTGTATGTTGTATGATCGTGTGTGGGTGGTGTATGTTGTATGATCGTGTGTGGGTGGTGTATGTTGTATGATCGTGTGTGGGTGGTGTATGTTGTATGTTCGTGTGTGGGTGGTGTATGTTGTATGATCGTGTGTGGGTGGTGTATGTTGTATGATCGTGTGTGGGTGGTGTATGTTGTATGTTCGTGTGTGGGTGGTGTATGTTGTATGATCGTGTGTGGGTGGTGTATGTTGTATGTTCGTGTGTGGGTGGTGTATGTTGTATGTTCGTGTGTGGGTGGTGTATGTTGTATGTTCGTGTGTGCGTGATGCATGTTGTATGATCGTGTGTGCGTGGTGTATGTTGTATGATCGTGTGTGCGTGGTGTATGTTGCATGTTCGTGTGTGCGTGGTGTATGTTGTATGTTCGTGTGTGCGTGGTGCATGTTGTATGTTCGTGTGTGCGTGATGCATGTTGTATGTTCGTGTGTGCGTGGTGTATGTTGTATGTTCGTGTGTGCGTGGTGTATGTTGTATGTTCGTGTGTGCGTGATGTATGTTGTATGTTCGTGTGTGGGTGGTGTATGTTGTATGATCGTGTGTGGGTGGTGTATGTTGTATGTTCGTGTGTGCGTGGTGTATGTTGTATGTTCGTGTGTGCGTGGTGTATGTTGTATGATCGTGTGTGGGTGGTGCATGTTGTATGTTCGTGTGTGCGTGGTGTATGTTGTATGTTCGTGTATGGGTGGTGTATGTTGTATGATCGTGTGTGGGTGGTGCATGTTGTATGTTCGTTTGTGCGTGGTGTATGTTGTATGATCGTGTGTGGGTGGTGTATGTTGTATGTTCGTGTGTGCGTGGTGTATGTTGTATGTTCGTGTGTGCGTGGTGTATGTTGTATGTTCGTGTGTGGGTGGTGTATGTTGTATGTTCGTGTGTGCGTGGTGTATGTTGTATGATCGTGTGTGGGTGGTGTATGTTGTATGTTCGTGTGTGCGTGGTGTATGTTGTATGATCGTGTGTGGGTGGTGTATGTTGTATGTTCGTGTGTGGGTGGTGTATGTTGTATGTTCGTGTGTGGGTGGTGTATGTTGTATGTTCGTGTGTGGGTGGTGTATGTTGTATGTTCGTGTGTGGGTGGTGTATGTTGTATGTTCGTGTGTGGGTGGTGTATGTTGTATGATCGTGTGTGGGTGGTGTATGTTGTATGATCGTGTGTGCGTGGTGTATGTTGTATGTTCGTGTGTGCGTGGTGTATGTTGTATGTTCGTGTGTGCGTGGTGTATGTTGTATGTTCGTGTGTGGGTGGTGTATGTTGTATGTTCGTGTGTGCGTGGTGTATGTTGTATGATCGTGTGTGGGTGGTGTATGTTGTATGTTCGTGTGTGGGTGGTGTATGTTGTATGATCGTGTGTGGGTGGTGTATGTTGTATGTTCGTGTGTGGGTGGTGTATGTTGTATGATCGTGTGTGGGTGGTGTATGTTGTATGATCGTGTGTGGGTGGTGTATGTTGTATGATCGTGTGTGGGTGGTGTATGTTGTATGATCGTGTGTGGGTGGTGTATGTTGTATGTTCGTGTGTGGGTGGTGTATGTTGTATGATCGTGTGTGGGTGGTGTATGTTGTATGATCGTGTGTGGGTGGTGTATGTTGTATGATCGTGTGTGGGTGGTGTATGTTGTATGATCGTGTGTGGGTGGTGTATGTTGTATGTTCGTGTGTGGGTGGTGTATGTTGTATGATCGTGTGTGGGTGGTGTATGTTGTATGATCGTGTGTGGGTGGTGTATGTTGTATGTTCGTGTGTGGGTGGTGTATGTTGTATGATCGTGTGTGGGTGGTGTATGTTGTATGTTCGTGTGTGGGTGGTGTATGTTGTATGTTCGTGTGTGGGTGGTGTATGTTGTATGTTCGTGTGTGGGTGGTGTATGTTGTATGTTCGTGTGTGGGTGGTGTATGTTGTATGATCGTGTGTGGGTGGTGTATGTTGTATGTTCGTGTGTGGGTGGTGTATGTTGTATGATCGTGTGTGGGTGGTGTATGTTGTATGTTCGTGTGTGGGTGGTGTATGTTGTATGTTCGTGTGTGGGTGGTGTATGTTGTATGTTCGTGTGTGGGTGGTGTATGTTGTATGATCGTGTGTGGGTGGTGTATGTTGTATGTTCGTGTGTGGGTGGTGTATGTTGTATGATCGTGTGTGGGTGGTGTATGTTGTATGATCGTGTGTGGGTGGTGTATGTTGTATGTTCGTGTGTGGGTGGTGTATGTTGTATGATCGTGTGTGGGTGGTGTATGTTGTATGTTCGTGTGTGGGTGGTGTATGTTGTATGATCGTGTGTGGGTGGTGTATGTTGTATGATCGTGTGTGGGTGGTGTATGTTGTATGTTCGTGTGTGGGTGGTGTATGTTGTATGATCGTGTGTGGGTGGTGTATGTTGTATGATCGTGTGTGGGTGGTGTATGTTGTATGTTCGTGTGTGGGTGGTGTATGTTGTATGTTCGTGTGTGCGTGGTGTATGTTGTATGTTCGTGTGTGGGTGGTGTATGTTGTATGTTCGTGTGTGGGTGGTGTATGTTGTATGTTCGTGTGTGGGTGGTGTATGTTGTATGTTCGTGTGTGCGTGGTGTATGTTGTATGTGTGGTAGCGTGAAAGAAGGTGTATGTCTTACACAGGTGTTAATTACTGAAGTTACCGTGGCGTGAGGTGATGGTTTAGTTGCTGGGAATGTAATGGCAGACTCTCCTTGATTACTATACGTTAATATCTATACTATTTATTGTTATTATTATATGTAGATAGATAGTGTGTGTACTCACCTAGTTATACTCACCTAGTTGAGGTTGCAGGGGTCGAGTCCAAGCTCCTGGCCCCGCCTCTTCACTGGTCGCTACTAGGTCACTCTCCCTGAACCATGAGCTTTATCGTACCTCTGCTTAAAGCTATGTATGGATCCTGACTCCACTACATCGCTTCCCAAACTATTCCACTTCCTGACTACTCTGTGGCTGAAGAAATACTTCCTAACATCCCTGTGATTCATCTGTGTCTTCAACTTCCAACTGTGTCCCCTTGTTACTGTGTCCAGTCTCTGGAACATCCTGTCTTTGTCCACCTTGTCAATTCCTCTCAGTATTTTGTATGTCGTTATCATGTCCCCCCTATCTCTCCTGTCCTCCAGTGTCGTCAGGTTGATTTCCCTTAACCTCTCCTCGTAGGACATACCTCTTAGCTCTGGGACTAGTCTTGTTGCAAACATTTGCACTTTCTCTAATTTCTTTACGTGCTTGGCTAGGTGTGGGTTCCAAACTGGTGCCGCATACTCCAATATGGACCTAACGTACACGGTGTACAGGGTCCTGAACGATTCCTTATTAAGATGTCGGAATGCTGTTCTGAGGTTAGCTAGGCGCCCATATGCTGCAGCAGTTATTTGGTTGATGTGCGCTTCAGGAGATGTGCCTGGTGTTATACTCACCCCAAGATCTTTTTCCTTGAGTGAGGTTTGTAGTCTCTGGCCCCCTAGACTGTACTCCGTCTGCGGTCTTCTTTGCCCTTCCCCAATCTTCATGACTTTGCACTTGGTGGGATTGAACTCCAGGAGCCAATTGCTGGACCAGGTCTGCAGCCTGTCCAGATCCCTTTGTAGTTTTGCCTGGTCTTCGATCGAGTGAATTCTTCTCATCAACTTCACGTCATCTGCAAACAGGGACACCTCAGAGTCTATTCCTTCCGTCATGTCGTTCACAAATACCAGAAACAGCACTGGTCCTAGGACTGACCCCTGCGGGACCCCGCTGGTCACAGGTGCCCACTCTGACAACTCGCCACGTACCATGACTCGCTGCTGTCTTCCTGACAAGTATTCCTTGATCCATTGTAGTGCATTCCCTGTTATCCCAGCTTGGTCCTCCAGTTTTTGCACCAATCTCTTGTGTGGAACTGTGAGGAACTGTGTGTGTGTGTGTGTGTGTGTGTGTGTGTGTGTGTGTGTGTGTGTGTGTGTGTGTGTGTGTGTGTTGTGTGTGTGTGTGTGTGTGTGTGTGTGTGTGTGTGTGTGTGTGTTTTTGTTTGTGTGTGTGTGTGTTGTGTGTGTTTTTGTGTGTGTTTGTGTGTGTGTGTGTGTGTGTGTGTGTG
>NC_091353.1:10587228-10669728 GCF_038502225.1 Cherax quadricarinatus
ACCTCCACACCCACCACCACCACCACCTGTCGACCTCCACACCCACCACCACCACAACCTGTCGACCTCCACACCCACCACCACCACCACCTGTCGACCTCCACACGCACCACCACCACCACCTGTCGACCTGCACACCCACCACCACCACCTGTCGACTTCCACACCCACCACCACCACCACCACCTGTCGACCTCCACACCCACCACCACCACCTGTCGACCTCCACACCCACCACCACCACCACCTGTCGACCTCCTCACCCACCACCACCACCACCTGTCGACCTCCACACCCACCACCACCACCACCTTTCGACCTCCACACCCACCACCACCACCTGTCGACCTCCACACCCACCACCACCACCACCTGTCGACCTCCACACCCACCACCACCACCTGTCGACCTCCACACCCACCACCACTACCTGTCGACCTCCACACCCACCACCACCACCTGTCGACCTCCACACCCACCACCACCACCACCTGTCGACCTCCACACCCACCACCACCACCTTCTGTCGACCTCCACCACCACCACCACCTGTTGACCTCCACACCCACCACCACCACCACCTGTCGACCTCCACACCCACCACCACAACCGCCAGCTGTCGACCTCCACACCCACCACCACCTGTCGACCTCCACACCCACCACCACCACCTGTCGACCTCCACACCCACCACCACTACCTGTCGACCTCCACACCCACCACCACCACCACCTGTCGACCTCCACACCCACCACCACCACCTGTCGACCTCCACACCACCACCACCACCATCTGTCGACCTCCACCACCACCACTACCACCACCACCACCACCTGTTGACCTCCACACCCACCACCACCACCACCTGTCGACCTCCACACCCACCACCACCACCACCTGTCGACCTCCACACCCACCACCACCACCACCAGCTGTCGACCTCCACACCCACCACCACCTGTCGACCTCCACACCCACCACCACCACCTGTCGACCTCCACACCCACCACCACCACCTGTCGACCTCCACACTCACCACCACCTGTCGACCTCCACACCCACCACCACCACCACCTGTCGACCTCCACACCCACCACCACCTGTCGACCTCCACACCCACCACCACCTGTCGACCTCCACACCCACCACCACCACCTGTCGACCTCCACACCCACCACCACCACCTGTCGACCTCCACACCCACCACCACCACCACCTGTCGACCTCCACACCCACCACCACTACCTGTCGACCTCCACACCCACCACCACCACCTGTCGACCTCCACACCCACCACCACTACCTGTCGACCTCCACACCCACCACCACCACCACCACCACCAGTCGACTTCCACACCCACCACCACCACCTGTCGACCTCCACACCCACCACCACCATCTGTCGACCTCCACCACCACCACCACCACCACCACCTGTTGACCTCCACACCCACCACAACCTGTCGACCTCCACACCAACCACCACCACCACCTGTCGACCTCCACACGCACCACCACCACCACCTGTCGACCTCCACACCCACCACCACCACCTGTCGCCCTCCACACCCACCACCACCACCTGTCGACCTCCACACCCACCACCACCACCACCTGTCGACATCCACACCCACCACCACTACCTGTCGACCTCCACACCCACCACCACCACCTGTCGACCTCCACACCCACCACCACCACCTGTCGACCTCCACACCCACCACCACCACCACCACCTGTCGACTTCCACACCCACTACCACCACCTATCGACCTCCACCCACCCACACTTTCTCCTCCCCCTGTCTACCTTCCTCCACCCACCCACCACCACCTGTCTACTTCCACCCACCCACACATCCTCCACCACCTGAAACTCATCCCCAACAAAGAGCTCATAAGAAGCCTGTGCAAGGAGACTCTGAGCTGCAGAGGAGACAGACCTAGGGGGTAAACATACTGTCGAGCATATCACCCAAGACTCACAGCAGTCGAAAACATCAACTGCCAATGCTCGTCTGGCAAATCAGGAATATCAAGACATTCACGACCCTTTACAGATGTGAGGCAGATCTTAGAGTACGCAGCACCAGCATGGAACCCACACCCGTTAAAGTATGGAGACACTAACGTGCAGAGGTTTGCAACGAGACTAGTTAAATAGATAAGGAAAGGCTAGTTAAACTGAACCTGACATCATTACAAGATAGATGTGTTAGGGAGACATGATCACTACATGTTTTTATGACCCAATAACTAGATCAGGTCAAACGAGGTCCTAAACGACCAGGGAGGGAAGAAGAGAGGAAGAGAGGAAGGGAGAGGGAGGGAGTTAGGGAGGGAGGTGAGGGGAAGGTAGGGTGGAAAGCTTCCCCTCTGTGATCATTACCAGGTTAATAACCTCTGTGATCATTACCAGGTTAATAACCTCTGTGATCATTACCAGGTTAATAACCTCTGTGATCATTAGGGTGATCATTACCAGGTTAAAAGATCATTCCCCTCTGTGATCATTACCAGGTTAATAACCTCTGTGATCTCTGTGTTAATAACCTCATAATACCTCTGTGATCATTACCAGGTAATACCTCTGTGATCATTACCTAACCTCTGTGATCATTACCAGGTTAATAACCTCTGTGATCATTACCAGGTTAATAACCTCTGTGATCATTACCAGGTTAATAACCTCTGTGATCATTACCAGGTTAATAACCTCTGTGATCATTACCAGGTTAATAACCTCTGTGATCATTACCAGGTTAATAACCTCTGTGATCATTACCAGGTTAATAACCTCTGTGATCATTACCAGGTTAATAACCTCTGTGATCATTACCAGGTTAATAACCTCCTTCATGACCTTCTAGTTGGATGACCTAATTAATAACCAGTTCCCTCCCTCCCTCCCTCCTTCCCTTCCTTCCTAACTCCCTCCCTCCCTTCCTTCCTCCCTCCCTTCCTCCCTCCCTTCCTCCCTTCCTTCCTAACTCCCTCCCTCCCTTCCTTCCTCCCTCCCTCCCTTCCTCCCTCCCTCCCTCCCTCCCTCCCTCACTTCCTCCTACCCTCCCTCCCTCCCTTACTCCCTCACTTCCTCCCTCCACATCTCCATCCTCCTCCCTCCCTCCCTCCCTCCCTCCCTCCGTTCCTTCCTCCCTCCCTCCATTCCTCCCTCCCTCCCTCACTTCCTCCTACCCTCCCTCCCTCCCTTACTCCCTCACTTTCCCTCCCTCCATTCCTCCATTCCCTCCCTCCCTCCCTCCCTCCGTTCCTTCCTCCCTCCCTCCATTCCTCCTCCCTTCCTCCCTCTCTCCCTCCCTTCATCTCTCCCTCCCTTCCTCCCTCTCTGTTTCCCTCCCTGCCTCTCTCCCTCTCTCCCTCTCTCCCTTCCTCCCTCTCTCCCTTCCTCCCTCCCTCCCTTCCTCCCTCTCTCCCTCCCTTCCTTCCTCTCTCCCTCCCTTCCTCCCTTCCTCTCTCCCTCCCTTCCTCCCTTCTTCTCTCCCTCCCTTCCTCTCTCCCTCCCTCCCTCCCTTCCTCCTTCCCTTTCTCCCTCCCTCCCTCTCTCCCTCTCTCCCTCCCTCCCTCCCTCCCTCCCTCCCTCCCTCCCTCTCTCCCTCTCTCCATCCCTCCCCCTCCCTCCCTTCCTCCCTCCCTCCCTTCCTCCCTCCCTCCATTCCTCCCTCCCTCCCTCCCTTCCTTCCTTCCTCCCTCCCTCCCTCCCCCTCCCTCCCTCCATTCCTCCCTCCCTCCCTCCCTCCCTCCCTTCCTTCCTTCCTCACTCCCTCCCTTCCTCCCTCCTTCCATTCCTCACTTCCTCCCTCCCTCCCTCCCTCCCTCCCTCCCTTCCTTCGTCCCTCCCTTCCTCCCTCCTTTCCTTCCTCCCTCCCTTCCTTCGTCCCTCCCTTCCTCCCTCTCTCCCTCCCTTCATCTCTCCCTCCCTTCCTCCCTCTCTGTTTCCCTCCCTCCCTCTCTCCCTCTCTCCCTCCCTCCCTCCCTCCCTCCCTCCCATCCTTCCTCCCTCCCTTCCTCCCTCCCTCAATTCCTCCCTCCCTCAATTCCTCCCTCTCTCCCTTCCTAACTCCCTCCCTTCCTGCCTAACTTCCTCCCTCCCTTCCTGCCTAACTTCCTCCCTACCTTCCTCCCTAATTTCCTCCCTCCCTGCCTAACTCCCTCCCTCCCTTCCTTCCTCCCTCCCTCCCTTCCTCCCTCCCTCCCTCCCTCTCTCCCTCCCTTCCTCTCTCCCTCCCTCTTTCCCTTCCTCCCTCCCCTTCTCCCTCCCTCCCTCTCTCCCTCTCTCCCTCCCTAACTACCTCCCTCCCTCTCTCCCTCTCTCCATCCCTCCCTCCCTCCCTTCCTCCCTCCCTCCCTTCCTCCCTCCCTCCATTGTCCATCCCTCTCCATTCCTCCCTCCCTCCCTCGCTCCCTCCCTTCCTTCCTCCCTCCCTCCCTTCCTCCCTTCCTCCATTCCTCCCTCCCTCCCTCCCTCCCTTCCTCCCTACCTTCCTCCCTCCCTCCCTTCCTTCCTCCCTCCCTCCCTTCCTCCCTTCCTTCCTTCCTCCCTCCCTCCCTCCCTCCCTCCCTCCCTCCCTCCCTCCCTTCCTCCCTTCCTCCATTCCTCCCTCCCTCCCTCCCTCCCTCCCTTCCTCCCTTCCTTCCTTCCTCCCTCCATTCCTCCCTCCCTCCCTCACTTCCTCCCTCCCTCCCTCCCTCCCTGCCCTGGCGTGCTGGGTTAACAAGCCGGATATAAACAGGGGTATGTTTAGTGAGACTCACCGGACAATTTGAACGCTGAGAAGTCTAGTTAAGCGGTTATGTTTGTCTTTAGTTGTAACTGTGACCTGGGGTCCAGCACTGTGACCTGGGGTCCAGCACTGTGACCTGGGGTCCAGCACTGTGACCTGGGGTCCAGCACTGTGACCTGGGGTTCAGCACTGTGACCTTGGGTCCAGCACTGTGACCTGGGGTCCAGCACTGTGACCTCGGGAACTAGCACCGTGACCTGAGGGACCAGCACTGTGGCCTAGGGACCAGAACTGTGGCCTAAGTTCCAGCACTGTGACCTTGGGAACTAGCACTGTGACCTGAGAAACTAGCACCGTGACCTGAGGTCCAGCACTGTGACCTGGGGTTCAGAACTGTGACCTTGGGTCCAGCACTATGACCTGGGGTCCAGCACTGTGACTTCGGGAACTAGCACCGTGACCTGAGGGACCAGCACTGTGGCCTAGGGACCAGAACTGTGGCCTAAGTTCCAGCACTGTGACCTTGGGAACTAGCACTGTGACCTGAGAAACTAGCACCGTGACCTGAGGGACCAGCACTGTGACCTGAGGAACTAGCACTGTGACCTGAGGAACTAGCACCGTGACCTGAGGTCCAGCACTGTGACCTGGGGTTCAGAAATGTGACCTTGGGTCCAGCACTATGACCTGGGATCGGCACTGTGGCCTGTGGTCCGGCACTGTGACCTGGGGTCCAGCACTGTGACCAGGGGTCCACCACTGTGACCTGGGGTCCACCACTGTTGCCTGGGGTCCAGCACTGTGACCTGGGGTCCAGCACTGTGACCTGGGGTTCAGCACTGTGACCTTGGGTCCAGCACTGTGACCTGGGGTCCGGCACTGTGCCCTGGGGTCCAGCACTGTGGCCTGGGGCCCAGCACTGTGACCTGGGGCCCAACACTGTGACCTGGGGTCCAGTACTTTGACCATGGTTTCAGCACTGTGACCTGGGGTCCAGCACTGTGACCTGGGGTCCAGCACTGTGACCTCAGGAACTAGCACCGTGACCTGAGGGACCAGTACTGTGACATAGGGACCAGCACTGTGGCCTAAGTTCCAGCACTGTGACCTTGGGAACTAGCACTGTGACCTGAGGAACTAGCACCGTGACCTGAGGGACCAGCACTGTGACCTGGGGAACTAGCGCTGTGACCTGAGGAACTAGCACCGTGACCTGAGGGACCAGCACTGTGACATGGGGAACTAGCACTGTGACCTGAGGAACTAGCACTGTGACATGGGGCACTAGCACTGTGACCTGAGGAACTAGCACCGTGACCTGAGGGACCAGCACTGTGACCTGGGGAACTAGCACCGTGACCTGAGGAACTAGCACCGTGACCTGAGGGACCAGGACTGTGACCTGGGGACAAGCACCGTGACCTGAGGAACTAGCACCGTGACCTGAGGGGCCAGCACTCTGATCTGGGGACTAGCACTGTGACCTGAGGACAAGTACTGTAACCTGGGGACCAGTAATGTGACCTGGGGACAAGCACTGTGACCTGGGGGACTAGCACTGTGGCCTTGGGACAAGCACTGTGACCTGGGGACCAGCACTGTGACCTGAGGAAGTAGCACCGTGACCTGAGGGACCAGCACTGTGACCTGGGGACAAGCACTGTGACCTGGGGACTCCCTACCCTTGGTTATCCACGGTGGCTAACACCCCTACCCTGGGTTATCCTGGGTGGCTAACACTCCCTACCCTGGGTTATCCTGGGCGGCTAAGACTCCCTCCCCTGGGTTATCCTGGACGGCTAAGACTCCCTACCCTGGGTTATCCTGGGTGGCTAACACTCCTTTCCCTGGGTTATCCTGGGCAGCTAAGACTCCCTACCCTGGGTTATCCTGGGTGGCTAACACTCCCTACCCTGATTTATCCTGGGCGGCTAACACTCCCTACCCTGGGTTATCCTGGGTGGCTAACACTCCCTACCCTGGGTTATCCTGGGCGGTTAAGACTCCCTACCCAAGGTTATCCTGTGTGGCTAACACTCCCTACCCTGGGTTATCCAGGGCGGCTAAGACTCCCTACCCTGGGTTATCCTGGTTGGCTAACACTCCCTACCCTGGGTTAACCTGGTTGACTAAGATTCCTTACTCCATGTTAAATATTTAAATCCCAACCAACTTTAGGTGCTGTGGCTGTTGCGGTGATTGAGGTTACCTCACATTTAGAAGCAGGCCTGAACAGCAGACCCTCTCTCGCCTCAGGCTGGCTAACACCACGACAACATGCACTGTTATCGTGGTGTTATTCGTGGGTGTGGTATTGTAGTAACTAGTGTTCACATTTCTTCTCTCTCCAAAACTTTATTCACTGTTAACTTATATATATATATATATATATATATATATATATATATATATATATATATATATATATATATATATATATATATATATATATACACGAGTGGTTGACCGAGGTACAGTTAAGGCAGTGAGGACAATTATTGTGAGTGGCAGTCGACGTTAGCAGCTTGGCCAGCTTATTTAAGCTTCGAGGGTTGCATCACCAACTTAGTTAACCTTCGTGATCCCAGAACATATTTTTGTCGATGTAAATTGTAAATATTTATTAAGAGCTCAAATTCAGGTCTACTCATTTAGAAATCTTGGAAGGAACGAGTCAGTTCGTTATAGCAGGCAAGTAGCGACATGCAACACGTCTCATGGCTTTCGTTATCAACTAAGTAGATTCTGTAGCAGGCAAAGGGAGTGAGTCACCTGCTCACTCCCTGCCTAACGAGGCGAAAATAAAAAAACCAGTAACTGTCTTCAATACAGTCATGACAGCACAATGGTGGCACCAGCCAGACAGTTATATAAATAACACACCCAATACGATTCATGTCATATTACTGCGAACACATTTCGCCCATCCAGCGACTTTATCAATAAAACACCGTAACCCGCACTGTCTTATTTACAAATGCGTTCATAACGTAGCATAAGTCAGGTGTAAATGATTCTTCTCCTTGATATTGTGATCTGAGATCTGTCATGTACGACAGGATAACCACACACACACAAGACCAGAGATATATTTCACATAATTCAGCCGTGACAAATGATATATATTTTTCTTCACGTGAGTTACTCAGAGCAGGAAATATATATGATACAGAAGAAAAGATACTTGTAGCCAGGTGAGAGACGCTAGGTGAAGTTACTGAGGTGGCAGTAGGTGCGGTAGTTCAGGTGGGTCATTAAGGTTGCAAGGAGCCTGTTCACCACCAGTCAGGATTATTTTTAATCCTAATTTAGAGATTGAAGTTATATTATTAATTATAATAAATATTACTTATACTACCACTAATACTAATATTGGTGTCACAGGTGTGTGTGGAACGTGGTTGGCGGGTGTGGGAGGGGGCGGTGGAGGGGTCAGAGGAGTGGGGGGCGGCGTGCCCCTCCTGGAATATATGGTGGAGACACGGATTTCCCCCCGGGGTTTATCGCAGACTTAAACCCTACCAGGTATGTCTTCAAAATTATTTTTCATCAAATTCTAAATTACCAAAAAATCTAAATTATATATATATATATATATATATATATATATATATATATATACATATATATATATATATATATATATATATATATATATATATATATATATATATATATATATATATATATATATATACTTTCATGTTCCAGCGCCTCAGCGTCGCCATCCAGAGAGGAAATGCTTGCTGCATACTTGGCTCACGTCCAGCCTCGGAGGAGCTGGAGGAAATTCATGATCTTTGATACATTGTGCCATTGTATTCATGTTTATGTTTTTTTCTGTAAATGTATTTTGTTTATTAATAAATGTTCACATAGAATAAAAAATATATAGGGGGTGGTAGGAGAAGAAAATATTCAAACAGCTCCGGGGAGAACCTTGAGTTTTCCCTGAGGTACGTTTATTGTCTTCTCTGAGGATGAGGGTCCCCATTCCAGCTATAGAGGTGGTACTTCCCTATATATATATATATATATATATATATATATATATATATATATATATATATATATATATATATATATATATATATATATATATAAGGTTTCAAAACATTGATTGTAAGAAGTGTTGTTACCACAGGTAATCAACCACATACCTCGTGCCAATGGTCTGTGTAGGAAGGACAGTCTGGCCCGGGCACTGCAGAAGATGAAGCATGTGTTTGGGGCTGTCTTTGATTTTATGTGAGTATGCACCACCACCTTGGTTAATATTACGTGAGTATGCACCACCACCTTGGTTAATATTATGTGAGTATGCACCACCACCTTGGTTAATATTACGTGAGTATGCACCACCACCTTGGTTAATATTACGTGAGTATGCACCACCACCTTGGTTAATATTATGTGAGTATGCACCATCACCTTGGTTAATATTACGTGAGTATGCACCACCACCTTGGTTAATATTACGTGAGTATGCACCACCACCTTGGTTAATATTACGTGAGTATGCACCACCACCTTGGTTAATATTACGTGAGTATGCACCACCACCTTGGTTAATATTACGTGAGTATGCACCACCACCTTGGTTAATATTACGTGAGTATGCACCACCACCTTGGTTAATATTATGTGAGTATGCACCACCACCTTGGTTAATATTACGTGAGTATGCACCACCACCTTGGTTAATATTACGTGAGTATGCACCACCACCTTGGTTAATATTACGTGAGTATGCACCATCACCTTGGTTAATATTACGTGAGTATGCACCACCACCTTGGTTAATATTACGTGAGTATGCACCATCACCTTGGTTAATATTACGTGAGTATGCACCACCACCTTGGTTAATATTACGTGAGTATGCACCACCACCTTGGTTAATATTACGTGAGTATGCACCATCACCTTGGTTAATATTATGTGAGTATGCACCACCACCTTGGTTAATATTATGTGAGTATGCACCACCACCTTTGTTAATATTATGTGAGTATGCACCACCACCTTTGTTAATATTATGTGAGTATGCACCACCACCTTGGTACGTGAGTATGCACCACCATTATGTGAGTATGCACCACCACCTTTGTTAATATTATGTGAGTATGCACCACCACCTTGGTTAATATTATGTGAGTATGCACCACCACCTTGGTTAATATTACGTGAGTATGCACCACCACCTTGGTTAATATTATGTGAGTATGCACCACCACCTTGGTTAATATTACGTGAGTATGCACCACCACCTTGGTTAATATTTCGTGAGTATGCACCACCACCTTGGTTAATATTACGTGAGTATGCACCACCACCTTGGTTAATATTACGTGAGTATGCACCACCACCTTGGTTAATATTACGTGAGTATGCACCACCACCTTGGTTAATATCACGTGAGTATGCACCACCACCTTTGTTAATATCACGTGAGTATGCACCACCACCTTTGTTAATATTACGTGAGTATGCACCACCACCTTGGTTAATATTACGTGAGTATGCACCACCACCTTGGTTAATATTACGTGAGTATGCACCACCACCTTGGTTAATATTACGTGAGTATGCACCATCACCTTGGTTAATATTACGTGAGTATGCACCACCACCTTTGTTATTATTACGTGAGTATGCACCACCACCTTGGTTAATATTACGTGAGTATGCACCACCACCTTGGTTAATATTACGTGAGTATGCACCACCACCTTGGTTAATATTACGTGAGTATGCACCACCACCTTTGTTAATATTACGTGAGTATGCACCACCACCTTGGTTAATATTACGTGAGTATGCACCACCACCTTGGTTAATATTACGTGAGTATGCACCACCACCTTGGTTAATACTATCATCCCTTCTACTTTATTTCTGTGTTTACTGTTTCTTCTTTATTCCAAATTTCTCATAACTTTCATTCCCAATTTAAAGATTCCATTACTCATCTCAGACTGTCATTTTTCAGTCAAGTTCATTATCTTTCTTCTGTTATCTTAAACTGGTAGAGAAGCCACTCCCACGAGCCCTCCTAGGGCGGAGAAGGTGCCAGAGCCAGAGCTTGCTACCACCTGCAACTCACAAGACTGCCATTCCCACGAGCCGCCCCCCCTGGGGCGGGGAAAATGGCAGAGCAGAGGCCTAGCTTCTCCCTACGAGCCCCGTGAGGGCGGGGAATGGAGCTAGGCCTGGGGACAGTTGGTCCCAGAAGATGAGGAGGTACTTGTACCTTCTCCCATGGCAGACATAGGTCTTAGACACTCCCAGGACAAAGAGACACGGCCGGGTCATCATCTGGAAAAGACCCGGGCCGGGAGAGTACAGGAGAATCATGAAGATTAAACTGGTATAAGATTTTGTTGGGATTTTTATCCCCGGAGGGTTAGCCACTCAGAATAACCTGGGGTAGGGAGCGTTAACCACTCAGGATAACCTGGGGTAGGGAGTTTTAGCCACTCAGGATAACCTGGGGTAGGGAGGGTTAAGAACCCAGGATAACCCAGAGTAGGGAGGATTAACAACCCAGGATAGGGAATGTTAGCTACCCAGGATAACCCAAGAAAGTCAGTGCGTCATCATCGTGGACGGCTGTCTGTCTTATGTCACCCACATCAGTCCACTAACATCCACGTACCTACTTATTATTAAGTGAACAAGGAGAGCAGAGGGAAGGTGACTAACACCCAAGTACCTACTTACTGCTAGGTGAACAGAGACATCAGGTGTAAGGAAATACGACCAATGTTCCAATGTTTCCACCCGCCTGGGGATCGAAGCACATACACTCAATGTGTGAGGCGAGAGTGCTGCCAACTAGGCCACGGGACACTTATGAGATTTCCTTTTAGTTATCAAGTTTTTTCCTACAGGACTACTGAAACACGGAATACCTTCATCCTTGATATAAACATTAGAGCACTCCAGGAAGATTTGAATAGACTGATGCAGTGGTCGGAGAAGTGGCAGATGCAGTTTAATATTGACAAATGCAAAGTTCTAAATGTTGGACAGGAAAATAACCATGCCATATATAAACTAAATAATGTAGATCTTAATACTACTGATTGCGAAAAGGATTTAGGAGTTCTGGTTAGCAGTAATCTGAAACGAAGAGAACAGTGCATTAGTGTTCCAAATAAAGCTAACAGAATTCTTGGCTCCATATCTAGAAGTATAAATAATGGAAGTCCTCAGGTTGTTCTTCAACTCTATATATCCTTGGTTAGGCCTCATTTAGACTATGCTGCACAGTTCTGGTCACCGTATTACAGAATGGATATAAGTGGTCTGGAAAACGTACAGAGGAGGATGACAAAGTTGATCCCATGTATCAGAAACCTTCCCTATGAGGATAGACTAAGGGCCCTGAATCTGCACTCTCTAGAAAGGCGTAGAATTAGGGGGGATATGATCGAGGTGTATAAATGGAAGACAGGAATTAATAAATGGGATGTAAATAACGTGCTGAAAATATCTAACATAGACAGGACTCGCAACAATGGTTTTAAATTAGAAAAAATCAGATTCAGGAAGGATATAGGAAAGTACTGGTTTGGTAATAGAGTTGTGGACGAGTGGAACAAACTCCCAAGTACCGTCATAGAAGCTAAGACGTTGTGTAGTTTAAAAATAAGTTGGATAAATACATGAGTGGGTGTGGGTGGGTGTGAGTTGGACCTGACTAGCTTGTGCTACTAGGTCAGATGCCGTGCTCCTTCCTTAGTGACGTGACTGACCTGACTAAGTCAAGGCATTGGCTAAGCCGGTGCGAGAATTGGACCTGCCTCGCATAGGCCAGTAGGCCTGTTGCAGTGTTCCTTCTTTCTTATGTTTATATATATATATATATATATATATATATATATATATATATATATATATATATATATATATATATATATTATATATATATATATATATAGTGTGATAATATATATATATATATATATATATATATATATATATATATATATATATATATATATATATATATATATATATATATATATATATATATATAAATCTTAGAATATATACACGGAGAGACATACAGCTCACTGTATATATATCATGTGACTGAGATATACACTCGCCTCAATGTATATACACTGAGTCGTCACTCGATGTTTATAGTCAAGCCGCTGGGAATTAAATAAAATAATATAAACAAGCTACTTAAATAATATTTAAATATGGAGTTAATACTTATAATAATAGTTACAATAATTACTGTAATTTTATGGAAAAGCAATAATTTTGTATTATTATATTATCCTGTGGAAAAAAAATTGTTTTACTAAAGTTAGCGTGTAAAGAAAACGCGAACCTCAGTTTTCTATGAGAGAGAGTTTAAGTGGTAACTAAAGTATTTCTAAAGTGCCATTGAATTTGTCGCAAGAATGGCTCAATGTTTGCCTTGCCTGACAGCCCTGCAACGTACCTGCTGCCGTGTGAGTACACCAAGCTGGTGGCTGAGTACACGCGACTCATGTACCACAGCAAGCAGGATCAGGGGCCCAAGAGTCCAGCAGGAAGCACAGGTACTTAAATAATATTCGATGTAGTTAAATTCCTGATAATTCCAGCTGCCTGCTAAATTAAAAAATAATAATAACTAAACCTAAATAATCTTGACCTAAATTAATATATATTTTATGTTTTCTGTGTTTTTGTTACTTTCTATATAAATTAAGCATTATAATTATCTTTAAACCTCTAAAGCTTACCTTATCAAACATGACAATTTATATGAATTAAACTCAATATAAGAGGATAACTTTTTTATATTCCTGTGTTTCAGATTTATTCATGTGTGGTATATATGACTTTTTAAATTTTTCTTTCACAGAATAAAATAGCAAGTCCTTCCTTTACCCTTGATATATTAGGTAAATTGACACATGCAAGTAATATGATACTATTTTATTGTAGCAACGTTTCGTTCTCCAGCGAAACGTTGCACACAATAAAATATCACATTAGTTGCATGTGTCCATTAACCTAACATTAGGTAATTCTACCATTATTACCTTGAAAAATTCCGAGAGTTTTTATACTGCCGTTCTTCCTCTCACTTCTGTCCCTCTCACTTCTAACATTCCCTCAGGTCACTCAGCGTCCCTCGGGTCAAGCCAAACACCAGGTCAGGTCAGCCAAGACGCAGCATCACACAACATCTGGATTTGCAAGCCTATTGGCAGTTCTCAGGGACGAGGCATATCCATCTTCCAGGTAACTGCCTTAGCTACTGAGTATAAGAAAAGAGGACCACATTCAGCAGGTCTACCAACCCATATTTGGCAGGTCTTTGTAGTGATTATGACCTCTTATTACTGTAATAATGTTGGTAGACTTACCGACAATATTTTAGGGGAAAATGACAAATGCAACTAGATTGACAATTTTCTGTGGCAACGTTTCGCTCTCTAGAAGCTTTGTCAACCTTTGTCAAAGTACAACTTTTCTTACCTTAGTCTGTCTTGTCTTATTCTATGTTTACGTTGAGCAAAAAGGCACAATATCTTAACTATAATAATACACAAAAAGGAGAGAGGAGCTTATGACGACGTTCCGGTCCGACTTGGACCATTTACAAAGTCATACTAACGGAAAGGAGAGGAGCCAGTATACTGCGGGTTATTTGTGATGTTGAAGAGTTTGTGCCGAATGTTCCATTCGTATTTACCGCTTCACGTGATGATAATAACTGGTGTTGCAGGACCTGCACGAGCTGAGCTATACCACGAGTGCTGTGGTACAGAGGTACATCCACAACCCCCTGCTGGTGGGAGGCTACAAGTGTGACGTGAGGCTCTACGTATTGGTCACCTCCTTCCTTCCACTCACCGTCTATATGTACACGGAGGGCATTGTCAGGTATGACATATACTTGTCTTGCTGTTGGGGATTATATGGCAGCTCTTAGTTCTCGTCTTGCGAAAGAACCATGCGGTCAGTTAACGGAGGTTCGAGCTTCCAATACACACTGTGTTAGATGAAAGGATATGAATGCATGTATTTCATCAATAGTCTAGATGAATGGCCTACTTATAGTAAGTGTTTCACGTACATTAAATAATCCAACCTAGAGACTAGCGTAAGTGTGTGAAACATTGGAGGCTAGATCTTTGGGTTATGGAATTAAACCTAACCTTCCCTCTTTAGTAGGAACCGTGACTGAGTTGAGGAGTTAGCTCTCGAGGAGTCTGAGGGGAGTAAGATTGTCTATGGATTCCAAAAGGGAGTGTACCAGAATATAATGCTGCCAACACTTTGATATGAGTGTGAAGTATGATCTTTGTATGAGTGTGAAGTATGGTCTTTGTATGAGTGTGAAGTATGATCTTTGATATGAGTGTGAAGTATGATCTTTGTATGAGTGTGAAGTATGATCTTTGGCTACTGTGCCAAGGAAAAAATTGGAAGCAATGAAGATTTATATTTGAGATCAATATTTGATGTGAATATTTTGCAAAGAGGAGGCACACAAATAAGAAGACGACTGAGAGGTATTAGAGGCATCATTCAAGGAGTGGAAGCTGAGATGTCACGCTCATGTAGACAGAATTAAGAAAATTAACTTGATCAAAATGATGTAGACGTTGTAACTTATTGAATCATTTGCATCATGATGTCTGTGACCATTTATAAAGAAAGCTAGTGCTTAAATAATGGTAAATGAGTTATTCTTCTAAAAGTGCTTTACTGCCTTGGTGGACTACAACCACTGTGATATATATATGAATATATAACAAGAACAGGAATCACTTAGCACAAAGGAACTTCATACCCAAATTTTAAGTTTTTTTTACAGGCTCTGTCTTCTCACTCTCTTCCTTGACCTGTCCTCTCAGGCTGTCACCTGACACTCCCTAGAGTGTCAAGTGAGAGGTCCAACTTTTCCTATAAATTCGTGTTCTCCTTTCACTTGTGGGTCTGCTGAAGAGAGTCCCAGAAGGGGGTGGAAATATATAGATCAGTCAATCTCCACTGTTTCTGTTCTATGTGGGTTATTACTGAGAAATGACAAGTGTTCAGTAAGCTTTAGTTATTTATATAACAGATCCTTTACGTTATGACTCACGAAATCGTCATTACACGATTATAAGCGAGTCTCAGAACGGGTTGTGAGTCTGAGGGTTCACTTGCCATGGGTTCGATCCCCTACCCGTTCTGTGATTAATAGTATTAATATTATATTATAATCAAGTTTTCAATTCATCCTCAGTAATTTATATGATTTTCTCGTTTATAAATAACATTTTCATTGTAATTAATTAAAATATTATAAAACAGTCAAATAAAAAAAATTGCAATAAACGAGATGAATTTGAGTTTTTAAATATTTTCTTATTATTTTGGCATCCTTATTTTTTCTTCCAAATAAAGTGTTTGAAGGCAGTGATGGAGTCTGACAGGTTTGGCACTGTGACAGGTTTGGCACTGAGAAGTACAGTCTCGCATCTCTGGACAACATCTTCAGCCACCTGACCAACACGTCCCTCAACAAACAGGCTCCTGGCTACAGGATGGAGAAGGAGAGGGTCGGAGCTGGTCAGTCTCATACACACCTCTGCAAGTTGCCACAGTAACCCCCCATTAAATAAACCTAGCAACCTAATACTAATGGCTATAATCATAATTATTATTTTTAAATTGGTGGAGTAGTAAGCCAGTGGAAGGACTCGGTCGGATGACCAAAAGCTCCAGTTGCGGGTCATCATATGACTAAGACCCGTATCAGGAAACACGTGTTCTATTTCCTGACAAACCTTACCTTACCTAACCTAAATGAAACTTCCTGCCCCTGCAGGTTTCCGCAGTTTCCCCTGTTAAATCAACCTCACACGCTTACTTGAGGTTAATGGCAGTCTAACCCCAAGATCCTTGTAGTTAATACTTTAATACCTGAAATCTGACTGAAAATAAGATCTCACTTGATATACACCGAGAAACATACACCTCTCGGTGTATATACACTGATTCTTATATAACCGAATCAAAAACCGACTAGAACAACACCATCCATAAGGTACATTACCTACAACAACAACTGCTGCTGATCGACACCATGCCCAGCCCTTCTAGGGTAGGGTAGGTGCCTGAGCCCGAGCCTTTAGCTCATAAGACTGTCATTCCCATTAGCCCCCTTGTGGCGGGGATGGCAGACCAGAGAGGCCTAGCTTGTGGCTAGGCCTGGGGACAGTTGGTCCCAAAGATGAGGAGGTACTTGTGCCTCCTCCCATGGCAGACTTAGGTCTCAGACACTCCCTAAAGAGGGAGCCAAGGCCGGGCCACCACTTGGAAAAGGCCCGGGCCGGGAGAATACCGGCGAATCTTTAATAATAATAATAATAATAATAACTGCTGCTACTCTAACATTACGTTTACCCTAAATCACCTTACACATGTATATCCTTTTAAATTCAACAGAAGCCAACGCAAAAATAAATAGAAAATCTTTCCCATAAATAATTTTAAGCCTAGTAAATCCTAAACTTTTGTAATACTAAACTAGACATAACCTAACTTAAACTAGACATAACCTAACTTAAACTAGACATAACCTAACTTAAACTAGACATAACCTAACTTAAACTAGACATAACCTAACTTAAACTAGACATAACCTAACTTAAACTAGACATAACCTAACTTAAACTAGACATAACCTAACTTAAACTAGACATAACCTAATTTAAACTAGACATAACCTAACTTAAACTAGACATAACCTAACTTAAACTAACTAACTTAAACTAGACATAACCTAACTTAAACTAGACATAACCTAACTTAAACTAGACATAACCTAACTTAAACTAGACATAACCTAACTTAAACTAGACATAACCTAACTTAAACTAGACATAACCTAACTTAAACTAGACATAACCTAACTTAAACTAGACAACCTAACTTAAACTAGACATAACCTAACTTAAACTAGACATAACCTAACTTAAACTAGACAACCTAACTTAAACTAGACATAACCTAACTTAAACTAGACATAACCTAACTTAAACTAGACATAACCTAACTTAAACTAGACATAACCTAACTTAAACTAGACATAACCTAACTTAAACTAGACATAACCTAACTTAAACTAGACATAACCTAACTTAAACTAGACATAACCTAACTTAAACTAGACATAACCTAACTTAAACTAGACATAACCTAACTTAAACTAGACATAACCTAACTTAAACTAGACATAACCTAACTTAAACTAGACATAACCTAACTTAAACTAGACATAACCTAACACTAACCTAACTTACCGATACTGCAGAGTAAAGTTATACAGCACAACCACACTCATCACGTACTCTCGTCATGTACTCTCGTCATGTACTCTCGTCATGTACTCTCGTCATGTACTCTAATGCTAACATTCAGGACTCACTATACATTACTATGTTTTCAAGAACAGGTTTTAATTTTATTGAAATAAATGAGATTATTATAAAGTTATTCTTAAGTCAGTGAACAATACGCAGTTTGAGAGTAAGGTACGGTAACCAGGTGGTCCAGTGCAGGTGACTGATGCATTTTACGTGACTGTACACATCAGGTGACCCAAGTAGAGATGCGAGTCTATTGTAAAGTTCCTGTTAGGTCAGTCACCTGCACTGGACCAGTCAGTCACCTGCACTGGACCAGTCAGTCACCTGCACTGGACCAGTCAGTCACCTGCACTGGACCAGCCAGTCACCTGCACTGGACCAGTCAGTCACCTGCACTGGTCCAGTCAGTCACCTGCACTGGACCAGTCAGTCACCTGCACTGGACCAGTCAGTCACCTGCACTCGACCAGTCAGTCACCTGCACTGGACCAGTCAGTCACCTGCACTGGACCAGTCAGTCACCTGCACTGGTCCAGTCAGTCACCTGCACTGGACCAGTCAGTCACCTGCACTGGACCAGTCAGTCACCTGCACTGGACCAGTCAGTCACCTGGACTGGACCAGTCAGTCACCTGCACTGGACCAGTCAGTCACCTGCACTCGACCAGTCAGTCACCTGCACTGGACCAGTCAGTCACCTGCACTGGACCAGTCAGTCACCTGCACTGGACCAGTCAGTCACCTGCACTGGACCAGTCAGTCACCTGCACTGGACCAGTCACCTGCACTGGACCAGTCAGTCACCTGCACTGGACCAGTCAGTCACCTGCACTGGACCAGTCAGTCACCTGCACTTGACCAGTCAGTCACCTGCACTGGACCAGTCAGTCACCTGCACTGGACCAGTCAGTCACCTGCACTGGACCAGTCAGTCACCTGCACTGGACCAGTCAGTCACCTGCACTGGACCAGTCAGTCACCTGCACTGGACCAGTCAGTCACCTGCACTGGACCAGTCAGTCACCTGCACTGGACCAGTCAGTCACTTGCACTGGACCAGTCAGTCACCTGCACTGGACCAGTCAGTCACCTGCACTGGACCAGTCAGTCACCTGCACTGGTCTTTCCAGACATTGTTAACGCCATTAATCAACAAGACACCCTTGACGTAGGATTGCAACTCGTGTTTTTGCTAACCATTCTTTTCACCATGGCTTGTGGAGGTTGCAAGTGGACTGTGGGTGAGCTGAGGAGGTACCTGGGTAGCAGTGGTCAACCAGACTGGTTGCTGTGGCAGCGAGTGTGTGTACTCGTCTCTCTCACACTTCTCACCCAGGTCGGACACGTCCCTCACCACCACAACTGCTTCGAACTCTACGGCTTCGATATCCTGGTAATTAAGTCAGTTTATTGGGGCCTGGTCACAGACCGGGCCACGGGGGCGTTGACCCCCGGAACTCTCTCCAGGTATACTCCAGGTATGCAGGTACACATGAATGCGGTTAAACAAGTGATCTCGCAAAGTAATATGTGTACATTATCTAGGATAACTAAAAAAGGTCTAACGAAGTGACTTATCTCCACTGGGTCCTTAATAAGTCAGTTTATTTAAGCATAGGTACACATAAATACAGTTATGCAGATTATTATACATAATAACATGCTTAACAATTTGCAAATGGGCGAAATTTTGACAAACTTTATCTCTCGGTCCACAGCAGGAGTCGAACCTGCACACTTTGTTATCAAGATATACAGTACTTTGATAACACAGTGCGAGTCTTCAACCTCCAGCTGTGTCCCTTTGTTGCTGTGTCACATCTCTGTCCCTGTCCACCTTGTCAATTCCTCTCAGAATTTTAAATGTCGTTATCATGTCCCCTCTATCTCTCCTGTACTCCAGTGTCGACAGATTGATTTCCCTTTACCTCTCCTCGTAGAATATACCCCCTTAGTTCCCTTAACCTCTCCTTGTAGGACATGCCCCTTAGCTCTGGAACTAGTCTTGTTGCAAACTTTTGCACTTTCGTGCTTGACCAGGTGTGGGTTCCATACTGGTGCTGCAAACTCAAATATGGATTTACCGTACACGGTGTATAGAGGCTTGAATGATTCCTTACTCAGGTATCGAAACGCTCTTCTTGGGTTTGTCAGGCGCCCGTATGCTGCGGCAATTATCTGATTGATTTGCTCCTCAGGAGATATGCTAGGTATTATACTGACCCCAAGATCCCTTTCCTTGGGTGAGGTTTGCAGTCTTTAGCCCCTTAGGCTGTACTCTGCCTGTGGTCTTCTTTGACCTTCCCCAGTCTTCATGATTTTGCACTTGGTGTGGTTAAACTCCAGGAGCCAGTTGTTGGACCAGGCTGTCCAGATTCCTTTGTAGTCTTGCCTGATCCTCATCCTTTTGAATTCTCCTTATTAGCTTCACATCGTTTGCAAACAGGAACATATCTGAATCTATCCCTTCTGTCATGTTATGTCGCACTCTGGTCTTCCCATTGTTTTTACTGCCCTTGGGTACGAACCTCTCCTCCGTCTCCTTGCATTTTGTGGTCACATATTCCGTCAAATTATTTACTGTTTTCCCACCAGTTTGCTTTCCCACTGTACCTCATGTAGAAAATTCCTCATACCTGTGGTTTCCTCTTTTGTAGTTTGGTTTCCCTGTCCTACTCATGCTGCATCATTCTCCAATTTTAACTGTACAATGTATTCAAAGCTCAAGACCACGTGATTACTAGCTTCCAGGGGCCTTTAATAAGTGATGTCCTCAGTGTCTGAACTACTCAAAGTAAATATGAGGTCTAGCCTTGCTGATTCATCCTCTCTTCTCTCTCTCTCTCTCTCTCTCTCTTTGGTAGTGTCCCTAACACATTGTTCCTACTATATAATCCCTTTCCTTCTGTCTATTCCTTCCATCTCCCTAAATCTCCATTAGTTTTTCATGAGCAGTGTAACTCCTCCTCCCCCCTCTGTTCTATCTTTCCTCAGGATCTGATATCTGGATGGAAATATCACATCTGTTATCATACCCATGAGCGTCATTTCTATGAGCACTGTGATGTCTGGGGATGCCCAGATGAAGTTTTTGTGCCACTCTTCATATTTATTTGTTATTCTGTCTGCATTGGTGTACCATACCTTCAGCTTTTATGAGAGGGTTGTGGGGGCTGGGGGATTGAGAGACCTGGCTTGATACTATGGTAGGCTGGTGTGAAAGTAAAGTTTGTGATGGGGGAGGGACACTGGGTGTGGAGCATGAGTTGTTTTGGGTTAATTTGTTTGGTTGTGGTGGGGTTGTCAGGGTTGAGGGTGTTCTGTGGGTGATTCTGAGGAAGGGTATGTTTATTGATCTTCCTGAGTCTGGGCTGCCCTGCCTGTCTCTATCCTTGATTCTCTTGCCCCGTGTGTCTTTGTATCCTCTCAGTTTCTGTTGCTTTTCTCGGGATCTGTCATGATCGAAGTATATCCACTGATAATTTGATTTTGCAGGATCCTGTTTTGCACCGTTTCTGACTTGAAAATCAATTTGACTGTACGATTTCTGTCTACCTTCTATTTTTGCTTGTTGCTGATGTTCCTGTTCCTGATACCATGCCCATTCTGCTCTTTTGCTCTGTATCTCGTTTCAACATCTTCTAAGCTCTGTATCCTAGCCTCTGCAGCTGTGGCTTATAGCTCCCACTTCTTGTTCTCTGTAGCCATCTTCTCCTCCATTTTATTGTTAAACTCATCTAGCCTTCTTTCCCACTCTTGTTCCCTCTTCCTGAGCTCTGCTGTCCATTCTTCCTGGGTTCCCGAATCTTCGTACTGCTTTCTGGAATCCCATTTTTTATGCTAGTTACCATGAAATGTATAGCTTGTTTGAGTGTATGTGTGTGTATGCTGTGACAGTAAATACTATGGTTGCCTCACAGGTGGATGACACGCTAACACCGACACTGCTGGAGGTCAACAGGTGTCCCTCTCTGAGCTACGACTGTGACGTGGACCGGGTGGTCAAGAAGCCACTGCTGCATCACCTCTTCGACCTGCTGGGGCCTCCCAAGGTAGCCGAGCCCCTGGGGCGAGGTCTCAGACCCCCTGTACTCATTCTCCTTGCCCGTGAGAGAAACAAGAAAGAGAGCGAGAGAGACGCTGCTCTTCTTAACCACAACTTCTTCACCGCCTTCGACCTGAAGCAGTACAGCCGACTCATGGAGAACTTCGAGGTGTTCCGACCTCGGAAGAACCGGAGCAGTGTGTGTGAGGACTGTGAGGAGGGAGCTAGTGGGCTGAGGACACCCAGTACGCCTCCTACTGCCCACCGCGCCTTACCAAACTCCTACTGCATTGATAACAATCGAGTGGCCAATAAGAGAGACTCTCATAGGAACCCCAGTACAAAAGTTGTCCCTGCGTCAGGGGTAGGGCGCTGCGGTGCTTCACGCAGACGGCGGTCTATATCATCTCTCTCAGGCGTCCCTCACGACCCTCTAGTGCCGGAGGAACTCAGCCTGGACACCTTCGTCCCTCTAACTTTCAACACGACGTTCCAGCGTGTACGTCGACAGTTCGTTAACAACCACCACAGCAGCAGGGGTTATATGTCTCTGGTGAAGGAAGGTCGGGACAGCCAGATGCTTGATATAGTCGGCAGCAGTCGGCCCGGTTCCTCCCGGCGTGGCGAGGGAGGTCGGGGACCTCAGCGATGCCCAGCCAGATGTGGGGACTGGGTGAGAACTTTCCCTTACAACGCTGCCACGCTCCACGCCAGTAAAGATCCACTGTACACCAAGACTCTGGTGGCTGAGCTGCACAAGTACAAGCGAGCATGTGAGAAGGTGTTCAGGGAGAACCCAGCTGCCTCAGACGACTTCCTCGACGCTCTAGTTCAGAAAATGTTGTGGAGAGACAGCGTTATATGGAGGCCCAAAACTTAACACAGTGGCGTGCCAAAGTTTAGCCTCCATCTTGTAGTGTCAGTAGACGTGTAGATGTTTTTTCTCACCTCAAACAAAAAACTCCACTGCCAAAATATATGTTAGCATCTTGCAACTGTCCACTCGTCTTTTTCAAAATGTGACGAGCATATTTTGTGCCTTTTTTCACATCCTCATTTAGTATATAGATCTTAGAGTCCTCTGAATATTCATTCATCCAGATCCCGTGAATAAGACCAGTGAATAAGACACGATATAAGTTTCATGTCAACCTGTTGAGAAGACATTTCGTCTGCCTCATCAATTCACTAGTGAAATGACTCATGAACTCGTAATAACACGAATGTAAACCACGGAACGGGTGGGGTTTGAACCCTTATGGCGAGTTTAAGAACTCATTCACCATGGGGTTCAAACCCCACCCGTTCCGTGGTTTACAGTCGTATTATTACGAGTTCATGAGTCAGTTCACTCGTAAACTGATCAAGTCCCCTTGAACGACAAGCGATTTCAATAAAAATGCCACAAATCGCATACCTTATTAACATACTAGTCGACATACACTGCCATGGGTATACATCCCTTGAGTCCGTGTCCCATACGGAGTTCCAGGCGCTGTATGACCTCTTGGGTTTAGCGCCTCCCCATGACAATGAGACTAACACAGCGTCCACCACTCTCCTTCCTAACTCCCGCTTGGATCTAGTTTTTTTCAGTCTGTTCATAACCAGAGGAAGCCATGTGTATAACTTGAGGGTTACCTGCTGGTGGGTTCCCTGCTAGTTGGTTCCCTGTTAGTAGGCTCCCTGCTAGTTGGTTCCTTATTAGTAGGCTCCATGCCGGTGGGTACCCTGAGAGTAGACTTTCTGCTAGTAGGTTCCCTGCTAGTTGGTTCCTTATTAGTAGGCTTCCAGCTGGTGGGTTCCCTGCTAGTAGAATCCCTGCTAGTAGGTTCCTTGCTAGTAGGCACCCAACTAGTAGGTACCCAGCAAGTAGGTTCCCTGTTAGTAGGTTCCCTGCTAGTAGGTACTCTGCTAGTAGATACCCTGCTAGTAGATACCCTGCTAGTAGGTTCCCTGCTAGTAGGCACCCTGCTTAAGTACTCACCTCCTCACGTCTCAATAATAATCTTGGTTTGACTACCAGTAAGTGTTTTAATATCCTCCCATACATTCATACACCATTCTGACGTGTATACCTGTGTTGATGTGTGCTAGTAGGCATATGTGACCTGTTATCTTACATATTGTCGTGTTTATGTGTTGTTATCTTACATATTCTTATGTGCCAGTAGATCTTAATAATGAATATCCTCTGTCTGGTCTTCTCTGGATAAATCAATGCACGAGTGACCTTGAAGAGAGTTCCTTGCTGCTGTGCTGGGTTCTTGATGTAATTAGACCTTCATTACCCTTCATACCTTGATACCTGATTACCGCTTCGTTCCCAGAGACTGTCTGACTCCGCTGGGTTCAGTGCTTCCCCGTAAATGCAGTAATAGAGGTCGTCAAGTGAAGCAAACGTTGACAAAGGTTGCGTCAGGTGAAGCCTCGCAAGGTTTCCTCCACCTCCAGCACTGACATGCACCTCCTCCACCACAATCCTTCCCCTCCCCAACCATACCCCCTACCATTGCTCCCTCAGTCACTACAACGCCCCCTACACCACCTACTCTCACCTGGTGATGCGGCCAGGTACACAATATGTGTAAATTACATATGATAACCCAAGAAAAGGCAAAGTAACTTATTTCCATTGTTTTAAATCCGCAGAGCACCTTCAACTTAATAAATTTATTTAGGTACAGGTACACATAAGTATAATTATCATACATAGTGTAAACTACCTGGGATAACCCAATACAAGTCAGATAAAGTGACCTATTTCTATTGGAGTCCTTGTGCTTATTTCCACTTATTTCTCACTTTGTCAAAATCGCATCATGAATACAATTTGGGAGGACGGTAAACACACGGGTGTGTTTCACATCTATAAGAAAAAGAGAGCAGGCAACTGGGAAGTGGGGGGAGGTAGGAATGAGAAAGGTGGGGCTGTTTGGCTTAAGCTGGAGCGGGATATGAGTGTTCAGTCTGTTACAGTTGCCCCTGCGAAACAGAAACAAAAGTCTGTCCTGCCGGTTTACCAGAACTGTCTAGTTAGTGGTCAAGCACACACACACACATGTGATATATAATCCCGGGATAATCTTTCAGTTCGTCATAGATCTCTGACCAGCTTATCTCAAATTTAACTTCACAGTTTTTTTTCCCCAAAGTGTTCGCTACGATCCCCCATAGTGTGACGACCTGCAGTGTTTGTACCAGTCACTCTCAGTGACGACCTGCAGTGTTTGTACCAGTCACCCTCAGTGACGACCTGCAGTGTTTGTACCAGTCACTCTCAGTGACGACCTGCAGTGTTTGTACCAGTCACTCTCAGTGACGACCTGCAGTGTTTGTACCAGTCACCCTCAGTGACGACCTGCAGTGTTTGTACCAGTCACTCTCAGTGACGACCTGCAGTGTTTGTACCAGTCACTCTCAGCGACGACCTGCAGTGTTTGTACTAGTCACTCTCAGTGACGACCTGCAGTGTTTGTACCAGTCACTCTCAGTGACGACCTGCAGTGTTTGTACCAGTCACTCTCAGTGACGACCTGCAGTGTTTGTACCAGTCACTCTCAGTGACGACCTGCAGTGTTTGTACCAGTCACTCTCAGCGACGACCTGCAGTGTTTGTACCAGTAACTCTCAGTGACGACCTGCAGTGTTTGTACCAGTCACTCTCAGTGACGACCTGCAGTGTCTGTACCAGTCACTCTCAGTGACGACCTGCAGTGTTTGTACCAGTCACTCTCAGTGACGACCTGCAGTGTTTGTACCAGTCACTCTCAGCGACGACCTGCAGTGTTTGTACCAGTCACTCTCAGTGACGACCTGCAGTGTTTGTACCAGTCACTCTCAGCGACGACCTGCAGTGTTTGTACCAGTCACTCTCAGTGACGACCTGCAGTGTTTGTACCAGTCACTCTTAGCGACGACCTGCAGTTTGTACCAGTCACTCTCAGTGACGACCTGTAGTGTTTGTACAAGTCACTCTCAGTGACGACCTGTAGTGTTTGTACCAGTCACTCCCAGTAATGACCTGCAGTGTTTGTACCAGTCACTTTCAGTGACCAGTCACTCTCAGTGACGACCTGCAGTGTTTGTACCAGTCACTCTCAGTGACGACCTGCAGTGTTTGTACCAGTCACTCTCAGTGACGACCTGCAGTGTTTGCACCAGTCACTCTCAGTGACGACCTGTAGTGTTTGTACCAGTCACTCTCAGTGACGACCTGCAGTGTTTGTACCAGTCACTCTCAGTGACGACCTGTAGTGTTTGTACCAGTCACTCTCAGTGACGACCTGCAGTGTTTGTACCAGTCACTCTCAGTGACGACCTGCAGTGTTTGTTCCAGTCACTCTCAGTGACGACCTGCAGTGTTTGTACCAGTCACTCTCAGTGACGACCTGCAGTGTTTGTACCAGTCACTCCCAGTAATGACCTGCAGTGTTTGTACCAGTCACTCTCAGTGACGACCTGTAGTGCTTGTACCAGTCACTCCCAGTAATGACCTGCAGTGTTTGTACCAATCACTCCCAGTAATGACCTGCAGTGTTTGTACCAGTCACTCTCAGTGACTACCTGTAGTGCTTGTACCAGTCACTCCCAGTAATGACCTGCAGTGTTTGTACCAGTCACTCTCAGTGACGACCTGCAGTGTTTGTACCAGTCACTCTCAGTGACGACCTGCAGTGTTTGTACCAGTCACTCCCAGTAATGACCTGCAGTGTTTGTACCAGTCACTCTCAGTGACGACCTGCAGTGTTTGTACCAGTCACTCTCAGTGACTACCTGCAGTGTTTGTACCAGTCACTCTCAGTGACGACCTGCAGTGTTTGTACCAGTCACTCTCAGTGACGACCTGCAGTGTTTGTACCAGTCACTCCCAGTAATGTCCTGCAGTGTTTGTACCAGTCACTCTCAGTGACGACCTGCAGTGTTTGTACCAGTCACTCTCAGTGACGACCTGTAGTGTTTGTACCAGTCACTCTTAGCGACGACCTGCAGTGTTTGTACCAGTCACTCTCAGTGACGACCTGCAGTGTTTGTACCAGTCACTCTCAGTGACGACCTGTAGTGTTTGTACCAGTCACTCCCAGTAATGGCCTGCAGTGTTTGTACTAGTCACTCTCAGTGACGACCTGCAGTGTTTGTACCAGTCACTCTCAGTGACGACCTGCAGTGTTTGTACCAGTCACTCTCAGTGACGACCTGCAGTGTTTGTACCAGTCACTCATCTATCACTAAACTTCATACAAGATCAGCGAGACTCATTCGAGTCTTCAGTCTTGTTCCCTGTGAGCAATCTTTGCAGGACAATAATCAGGGCGACGTGTAACAGGGTGTTCTGTACGTTAACACTGGTTCTAGTTATATTCTTGGCTCCAGACAGACGCTTTGAACCTTGTTAGGTCTCCTGCAGACGTTTTGAGCCTTCTTGGCTCCTTGGCAGACATTCTGAACCTTCTTGGCTCCCTGGCAGACGTCTCCACCATCTTGGCTCCCTGGCAGACGTCTCCACCATCTTGACTCCCTGGCAGACGTCTCCACCATCTTCGCTCCCTGGCAGACGTCTCCACCATCTTGACTCCCTGGCAGACGTCTCCACCATCTTGGCTCCCTGGCAGACGTCTCCACCATCTTGACTCCCTGGCAGACGTCTCCATCATTTTGGCTCCCTGGCAGACGTCTCCACCATCTTGACTCCCTGGCAGACGTCTTCACCATCTTGGCTCTCTGGCAGACGTCTCCACCATCTTTACTCCCTGGCAGACGTCTTCACCATCTTGGCTCTCTGGCAGACGTCTCCACCATCTTGGCTCCCTGGCAGACGTCTCCACCATCTTGGTTTCCTGGAAGACGTCTCCACCTTCTTGGCTCCTGGCAGACATCTCCACCACCTTGGCTCCTGGCAGACATCTCCACCATCTTGGCTCCTGGCAGACATCCCCACCAACTTGGCTCCTGGCAGACGTCCCCACCAACTTGGCTGCTGGCAGACGTCTGCAGTAACAAGATGGCACCACGGAGGCTTCCCAAACTAAGTCTAATGAGAATCTTCGCGGTGGTGGTAATAGTACCGACAGCAATGGTGTTCACTGTGCTGGTGACCATGATCAAAAGTGTGAGTATCACCAACGACCTTATACCCTTATGTCCTCTACCTGTATACAGCTCTTGGTCCGACAAAACCCTGCCTTCTATCCCGTCCTTTGATACTGCTAATTACGAACAAAAAGGCACAATATCGTGACTAGAATCATACACAAACAACTCACACATAGGAGAGAGGAGCTTTCCACGAAGTTTCGGTGTGGGACCGAAATGTCGTCGTAAGCTCCTCTCTCCTATGTGTGGGTTATTAATGTATACAGTCCTTGGCTCGACGGCTACTGAATGAATGATGGTGAGTGTGTTTCTTTTCGGGTTACCCTACCTAGGTGGGATTGGGTTTGACTTTAAAAGAAAAAGATAATCGTTAATCCATGAGGGTTATTCAGCGCTTTTGGTGCTGCAGGCTCGGTCCTCCGTACGGTTCACAACTTGATACAGGCTGCCTATTGGCTTTTACATTCTATATGAGACCTCCTTTCAGAGGTGCTCTTGGTCCAAGGCAAACATGATCACTTCCCATTCATTACATAAATTTAATAACTTTTAAAGGGGTGGAGGGGTAAGCCAGCGGAAGGCCTTAGTCAGATGATCAAAAGCTTCAACTGTGGGTCATCATATGACTAAGACCAACGTTAGAAAGCACTTGTCCTGTTTCCTGGCAAACCTTAACTAACCTAACCTAACCTAACCTAACCTAACCTAACCTAACCTAACCTAACCTAACCTAACCTAACCTAACCTAACCTAACCTTAACTAACCTAACCTAACCTAACCTAACCTAACCTAACCTAACCTAACCTAACCTAACCTAACCTAACCTAACCTAACCTAACCTAACCTAACCTAACCTAACCTAACCTAACCTTAACTAACCTAACCTAACCTAACCTAACCTAACCTAACCTAACCTAACCTAACCTAACCTAACCTAACCTAACCTAACCTAACCTAACCTAACCTTAACTAACCTAACCTAACCTAACCTAACCTAACCTAACCTTAACTAACCTAACCTAACCTAACCTAACCTAACCTAACCTAACCTAACCTAACCTAACCTAACCTAACCTAACCTAACCTAACCTAACCTAACCTAACCTAAGCTTACCTAACCTAACCTAACCTAACCTAACCTAACCTAACCTAAGCTTACCTAACCTAACCTAACCTAACCTAAGCTTACCTAACCTAATCTAACCTAACCTAACCTAACCTAACCTAACCTAACCTAACCTAACCTAACCTAACCTAACCTAACCTAACCTAACCTAACCTAACCTAACCTAACCTAACCTAACCTAACCTAACCTAACCCTAACCCTAATCTAACCTAACCTAACCTAACCCAACTTAACCTAACCTAACCTAACCTAACCTTAACTAACCTAACCTTAACTAACCTAACCTAACCTAACCTAACCTAACCTAACCTAACCTAACCTTAACTAACCTAACCTAACCTAACCTAACCTAACCTAACCTAACCTAACCTAACCTAACCTAACCTAACCTAACCTAACCTAACCATACCTAACCTAACCTAACCTAACTTAACCTAACCTAACCTAACCTAACCTACCTAACCCAACCTAACCTAACCTAACCTAACCTAGCCTAACCTAACCTAACCTAACCTAACCTAATCTTATCTAACCTAACCCAACCTAACCCAACCTAACCTAACCTAACCTAACCTAACCTAACCTAACCTAACCTTACCTAGCCTAACCTAACCTAACCTAACCTTACCTAACCTAACCTTACCTAACCTAACCTAACCTTACCTAACCTAACCTAACCTAACCTTACCTAACCTAACCTAACCTAACCTTACCTAACCTAACCTTACCTAACCTAACCTAACCTAACCTAACCTAACCTAACCTAACCTAGCCTAACCTAACCTAACCTAACCTAACCTAACCTTTCCTAGCCTAACTTAACCTAAAATCAGAGGTTAATCACCAAACATCATTCATCAGGTTACCCCATTAATCCCCATTATCAACCCCCATCATCATCCTTCCCCATCATCCACCCTTCAATCTGCTTCCAGCCAAGTTACTTCACCTCCACTCTCCCCCATGCAACCACCAGAGCCACGAGTACAAGGTGACAGAGGAGGTACAGCTTGAGGTCTCCCACGATGGTCGCGCACTTGGGGTACTGACTCTAGGTCTCTTCGGTGAAGCTGTTCCTCTTACTGTCAACAACTTCGTCACCCTGGCTACCAGCGGCTACAAGGGCTACTCCTACAAGGGCTCCATCTTCCACAGGGTGATCAAGAAATTCATGGTGCAAGGTGAGGTGACTGGAGGTGGGAAAAAATGGGAAATTAAATATTATTTAGATTCATGGGAGGCACTAAACCCACAGAAGCCACACAGCTCCTAAAGGAAATATTTGCTCTTGCTCACCCTATTCTGCTCTATCTTCTCTAAATACCAAACCACCTCAACAACCCCTGCCCAGCCTTCTTAACTACATATCTGCTAACCCCAAACTCTCTTCCAGTCTCTACACTACGAAATTTCTGCGTAATAATCAAAATACACATTACTATCAAACCACGCCATCGCCACTGCCTCCAGCCGCCTCCTCGCTGCAACGTTTAAAGATCATGTTTCACACCCACACTGAAACTACGGTACCTCTACACTCGCTTAAATTCCATTATTTTGCTTTCATATGTAAATTTCTGTTATTCCATGCTGTATACCCCTTGTGGCTTAGCGCTTCTTTTTGATTATAATAATAATTTGTTATTCCACAGATGTCTTAACACACAAACTGCCCCCTGACCACTTCTACTCTGCCAGCTGCCCCCTGACCACTTCTACTCTGCCAGCTGCCCCCTGACCACTTCTACTGTGCCAGCTGCCCCCTGACCACTTCTACTCTGCCAGCTGCCCCCTGACCACTTCTACTCTGCCAGCTGCCCCCTGACCACTTCTACTCTGCCAGCTGCCCCCTGACCACTTCTACTCTGCCAGCTGCCTCCTGACCACTTCTACTCTGCCAGCTGCCCCCTGACCACTTCTACTCTGCCAGCTGCCCTCTGACCACTTCTACTCTGCCAGCTGCCCCCTGACCACTTCTACTCTGCCAGCTGCCCCCTGACCACTTCTACTCTGCCAGCTGCCCCCTGACCACTTCTACTCTGCCAGCTGCCCCCTGACCACTTCTACTCTGCCAGCTGCCCCCTGACCACTTCTACTCTGCCAGCTGCCCCCTGACCACTTCTACTCTGCCAGCTGCCCCCTGACCACTTCTACTCTGCCAGCTGCCCCCTGACCACTTCTACTCTGCCAGCTGCCCCCTGACCACTTCTACTCTGCCAGCTGCCCCCTGACCACTTCTACTCTGCCAGCTGTCCCCTGACCACTTCTACTCTGCCAGCTGCCCCCTGACCACTTCTACTCTGCCAGCTGCCCCCTGACCACTTCTACTCTGCCAGCTGCCCCCTGACCACTTCTACTCTGCCAGCTGCCCCCTGACCACTTCTACTCTGCCAGCTGCCCCCTGACCACTTCTGCCAGCTGCCCCCTGACCACTTCTACCAGCTACCCCCTGACCACTTCTACTCTGCCAGCTGCCCCCTGACCACTTCTACTGTACCAGCTGCCCCCTGACCACTTCTACTCTGCCAGCTGCCCCCTGACCACTTCTACTGTACCAGCTGCCCCCTGACCACTTCTACTGTGCCAGCTGCCCCCTGACCACTTCTACTGTACCAGCTGCCCCCTGACCACTTCTACTGTGCCAGCTGCCCCCTGACCACTTCTACTGTACCAGCTGCCCCCTGACCACTTCTACTGTGCCAGCTGCCCCCTGACCACTTCTACTGTGCCAGCTGCCCCCTGACCACTTCTACTGTGCCAGCTGCCCCCTGACCACTTCTACTGTACCAGCTGCCCCCTGACCACTTCTACTGTACCAGCTGCCCCCTGACCACTTCTACTGTACCAGCTGCCCCCTGACAAATTCTACTGTACCAGCTGCCCCCTGACCACTTCTACTGTACCAGTTGCCCCCTGACCACTTCTACTGTACCAGCTGCCCCCTGACCAATTCTACTGTACCAGCTGCCTCCTGACCACTTCTACTGTGCCAGCTGCCCCCTGACCACTTCTACTCTGCCAGCTGCCCCCTAACAACTTCTACTCTGCCAGCTGCCCCCTGACCACTTCTACTGTGCCAGCTGCCCCCTGACCACTTCTACTGTACCAGCTGCCCCCTGACCACTTCTACTGTACCAGCTGCCCCCTGACCACTTCTACTGTACCAGCTGCCCCCTGACCAATTCTACTGTACCAGCTGCCCCCTGACCAATTCTACTGTACCAGCTACCCCCTGACCACTTCTACTGTACCAGCTGCCCCCTGACCAATTCTACTGTACCAGCTGCCCCCTGACCACTTCTACTGTACCAGCTGCCCCCTGACCACTTCTACTGTACCAGCTGCCCCCTGACCACTTCTACTGTACCAGCAGCCCCTTGACCACTTCTACTGTGCCAGCTGCCCCATGACCACTTCTACTGTACCAGCTGCCCCCTGACCACTTCTACTCTGCCAGCTGCCCCCTGACCACTTCTAGTCTGCCAGCTGCCCCCTCACCACTTCTACTCTGCCAGCTGCCCCCTGACCACTTCTACTCTGCCAGCTGCCCCCTGACCACTTCTACTGTGCCAGCTGTCCCCTGACCACTTCTACTCTGCCAGCTGCCCCCTGACCACTTCTACTCTGCCAGCTGCCCCCTGACCACTTCTACTCTGCCAGCTGCCCCCTGATCACTTCTACTCTGCCAGCTGCCCCATGACCACTTCTACTCTGCCAGCTGCCCCCTGACCACTTCTACTGAACCAGCTGCCCCCTGACCACTTCTACTCTGCCAGCTGCCCCCTGACCACTTCTACTGTACCAGCTGCCCCCTGACCACTTCTACTCTGCCAGCTGCCCCCTGACCACTTCTACTGTACCAGCTGCCCCCTGACCACTTCTACTGTGCCAGCTGCCCCCTGACCACTTCTACTGTACCAGCTGCCCCCTGACCACTTCTACTGTGCCAGCTGCCCCCTGACCACTTCTACTGTACCAGCTGCCCCCTGACCACTTCTACTGTGCCAGCTGCCCCCTGACCACTTCTACTGTGCCAGCTGCCCCCTGACCACTTCTACTGTGCCAGCTGCCCCCTGACCACTTCTACTGTACCAGCTGCCCCCTGACCACTTCTACTGTACCAGCTGCCCCCTGACCACTTCTACTGTACCAGCTGCCCCCTGACAAATTCTACTGTACCAGCTGCCCCCTGACCACTTCTACTGTACCAGTTGCCCCCTGACCACTTCTACTGTACCAGCTGCCCCCTGACCAATTCTACTGTACCAGCTGCCTCCTGACCACTTCTACTGTGCCAGCTGCCCCCTGACCACTTCTACTCTGCCAGCTGCCCCCTGACCACTTCTACTCTGCCAGCTGCCCCCTGACCACTTCTACTGTGCCAGCTGCCCCCTGACCACTTCTACTGTACCAGCTGCCCCCTGACCACTTCTACTGTACCAGCTGCCCCCTGACCACTTCTACTGTACCAGCTGCCCCCTGACCAATTCTACTGTACCAGCTGCCCCCCGACCAATTCTACTGTACCAGCTACCCCCTGACCACTTCTACTGTACCAGCTGCCCCCTGACCAATTCTACTGTACCAGCTGCCCCCTGACCACTTCTACTGTACCAGCTGCCATCTGACCACTTCTACTGTACCAGCTGCCCCCTGACCACTTCTACTGTACCAGCAGCCCCTTGACCACTTCTACTGTGCCAGCTGCCCCATGACCACTTCTACTGTACCAGCTGCCCCCTGACCACTTCTACTCTGCCAGCTGCCCCCTGACCACTTCTACTCTGCCAGCTGCCCCCTCACCACTTCTACTCTGCCAGCTGCCCCCTGACCACTTCTACTGTACCAGCTGCCCCCTGACCACTTCCACTCTGCCAGCTGCCCCCTGACCACTTCTACTCTGCCAGCTGCCCCCTGACAACTTCTACTGTGCCAGCTGCCCCCTGACCACTTCTACTGTGCCAGCTGCCCCCTGACCACTTCTACTGTACCAGCTGCCCCCTGACCACTTCTACTGTGCCAGCTGCCCCCTGACCACTTCTACTCTGCCAGCTGCCCCCTGACCATTTCAACTGTACCAGCTGCCCCCTGACCACTTCTACTGTACCAGCTGCCCCCTGACCACTTCTACTGTGTCAGCTGCCCCCTGACCACTTCTACTCTGCCAGCTGCCCACTGACCACTTCTACTGTACCAGCTGCCCCCAGACCACTTCTACTCTGCCAGCTGCCCCTTGACCACTTCTACTCTGCCAGCTGCCCCCTGACCACTTCTACTCTGCCAGCTGCCCCCTGACCACTTCTACTCTGCCAGCTGTCCCCTGACCACTTCTACTCTGCCAGCTGCCCCCTGACCACTTCTACTCTGCCAGCTGCCCCCTGACCACTTCTACTGTACCAGCTGCCCCTTGACCACTTCTACTTTTCCAGCTGCCCCCTGACCACTTCTACTGTATCAGCTGCCCCCTGCCCACTTCTACTCTGCCAGCTGCCCCCTGATCACTTCTACTCTGCCAGCTGCCCCCTGACCACTTCTACTCTGCCAGCTGCCCCCTGACCACTTCTACTGTACCAGCTGCCCCCTGACCACTTCTACTCTGCCAGCTGCCCCCTGACCACTTCTACTCTGCCAGCTGCCCCCTGACCACTTCTACTCTGCCAGCTGCCCCCTGACCACTTCTACTCTGCCAGCTGCCCCCTGACCACTTCTACTCTGCCAGCTGCCCCCTGACCACTTCTACTCTGCCAGCTGCCCCCTGACCACTTCTACTCTGCCAGCTGCACCCTGACCACTTCTACTCTGTCAGCTGCCCTCTGACCACTTCTACTGTACCAGCTGCCCCCTGACCACTTCTACTGTACCAGCTGCCCCCTGACCACTTCTACTCTGCCAGCTGCCCCCTGACCACTTCTACTGTACCAGCTGCCCCCTGACCACTTCTACTCTGCCAGCTGCTTCCTGACCACTTCTACTCTGCCAGCTGCCCCCTGACCACTTCTACTCTGCCAGTTGCCCCCTGACCACTTCTACTCTGCCAGCTACCCCCTGACCACTTCTACTCTGCCAGCTGCCCCCTGACCACTTCTACTGTGCCAGCTGCCCGCTGACCACTTCCACTGTGCCAGCTGCCCCCTGACCACTTTTACTCTGCCAGCTGCCCCCTGACCACTTCTACTCTGCCAGCTGCCCCCTGACCACTTCTACTCTGCCAGCTGCCCCCTGACCACTTCTACTGTGCCAGCTGCCCCCTGACCACTTATACTGTGCCAGCTGCCCCCTGACCACTTCTACTGTGCCAGCTGCCCTCTGACCACTTCTACTCTGCCAGCTGCCCCCTGACAACTTCTACTGTACCAGCTGCCCCCTGACCACTTCTACTCTGCCAGCTACCCCCAGACAACTTCCACTCTGCCAGCTGCCCCCTGACCACTTCTACTCTGCCAGCTGCCCCCTGAAAACTTCTACTCTGCCAGCTGCCCCCTGACCACTTCTACTCTGCCAGCTGCCCCCTGACCCATTTCTACACTGCCAGCCGCCCCCTGACCACTTCTACTCTGTCAGCTGCCCCCTGACCACTTCTACTCTGCCAGCTGCCCCCTGACCACTTCTACTCTGCCAGCTGCCCCCTGACCACTTCTACTCTCCCAGATGCCCCCTGACCTTTTCTACTCTGCCAGCTGCCCTTTGACCACTTCTACTCTCCCAGATGCCCCCTGACCACTTCTACTCTGCCAGCTGCCCCCTGACCACTTCTACTCTGCCAGCTGCCCCCTGACCTTTTCTACTCTGCCAGCTGCCCCCTGACCACTTCTACTGTGCCAGCTGCCACCTGACCACTTCTACTCTGCTAGCTGCCCCCTGACCACTTCTACTCTGCCAGCTGCCCCCTGACCCACTTCTACTCTGCCAGCCCCCCCCTGACCACTTCTACTCTACCAGCTGCCCCCTGACCACTTCTACTGTGCCAGCTGCCCCCTGACCACTTCTACTCTGCCAGCTGCCCCCTGACCACTTCTACTCTGCCAGCTGCCCCCTGACCACTTCTACTCTGCCAGCTGCCCCCTGACCACTTCTACTCTGCCAGCTGCCCCCTGACCACTTCTACTCTGCCAGCTGCCCCCTGACCACTTCTACTCTGCCAGCTGCCCCCTGATCACTTCTACTCTGCCAGCTGCCCCCTGACCACTTCTACTCTGCCAGCTGCCCCCTGACCACTTCTACTTTGCCAGCTGCCCCCTGACCACTTCTACTCTGCCAGCTGCCCCCTGACCATTTCTACTCTGCCAGCTGCCCCCTGACCACTTCTACTCTGCCAGCTGCCCCCTGACCACTTCTACTCTGCCAGCTGCCCCCTGACCACTTCTACTCTGCCAGCTGCCCCCTGACCACTTCTACTCTGCCAGCTGCCCCCTGACCACTTCTACTCTGCCAGCTGCTGACCCCACTCTGCCGGCTGCCCCCTGACCACTTCTACTCTGCCAGCTGACCCCCTGACCACTTCTACTCTGCCAGCTGCCCCCTGACCACTTCTACTCTGCCAGCTGCCCCCTGACCACTTCTACTCTGCCAGCTGCCCCCTGACCACTTCTACTCGGCCAGCTGCCCCCTGACCACTTCTACTCTGCCAGCTGCCCCCTGACCACTTCTACTCTGCCGGCTGCCCCCTGACCGCTTCTACTGTGCCAGCTGCCCCCTGACCACTTCTACTCTGCCAGCTGCCCCCTGACCACTTCTACTGAGCCAGCTGCCCCCTGACCACTTCTACTCTGCCAGCTGCCCCCTGACCACTTCTACTTTGCCAGCTGCCCCCTGACCACTTCTACTCTGCCAGCTGCCCCCTGACCATTTCTACTCTGCCAGCTGCCCCCTGACCACTTCTACTCTGCCAGCTGCCCCCTGACCACTTCTACTCTGCCAGCTGCCCCCTGACCACTTCTACTCTGCCAGCTGCCCCCTGACCACTTCTACTCTGCCAGCTGCCCCCTGACCACTTCTACTCTGCCAGCTGCCCCATGACCACTTCTACTGCGCCAGCTGCCCCCTGACCATTTCCACTCTGCCGGCTGCCCCCTGACCACTTCTACTCTGCCAGCTGCCCCCTGACCACTTCTACTCTGCCAGCTGCCCCCTCACCACTTCTACTCTGCCAGCTGCCCCCTGACCACTTCTACTCTGCCAGCTGCCCCCTGACCACTTCTACTCTGCCAGCTGCCCCCTGACCACTTCTACTCTGCCAGCTGCCCCCTGACCAATTCTACTCTGCCAGCTGCCCCCTGACCACTTCTACTCTGCCAGCTGCCCCCTGACCACTTCTTCTCTGCCAGCTGCCCCCTGACCACTTCTACTCTGCCAGCTGCCCCCTGACCACTTCTATTGTGCCAGCTGCCCCCTGACCATTTCTACTCTGCCAGCTGCCCGCTGACCACTTCTACTCTGCCAGCTGCCCCCTGACCACTTCTACTCTGCCAGCTGCCCCCTGACCACTACTACTCTGCCAGCTGCCCACTGACCACTTCTACTCTGCCAGCTGCCCCCTGACCACTTCTACTCTGCCAGCTGCCCCCTGACCCACTTCTACTCTGCCAGCTGGCCCCTGAACCACTTCTAGTCTGCCAGCTGCCCCCTGATCACTTCTACTCTGCCAGCTGCCCCCTGACCCACTTCTACTCTGCCAGCTGGCCTCTGAACCACTTCTACTCTGCCAGCTGCCCCCTGACCACTTCTACTGTACCAGCTGCCCCCTGACCACTTCTACTCTGCCAGCTGCCCCCTGACCCACTTCTACTGTGCCAGCTGGCCCCTGAACCACTTCTACTCTGCCAGCTGCCCTCTGACCACTTATACTCTGCCAGCTGCCCCCTGACCGCTTCTACTCTGCCAGCTGCCCCCTGACCCACTTCTACTCTGCCAGCTGGCCCCTGAACCACTTCTACTCTGCCAGCTGCCCCCTGACCAATTCTACTCTGCCAGCTGCCCCCTGACCACTTCTACTCTGCCAGCTGCCCCCCTGAACCACTTCTACTCTGCCAGCTGCCCCCTGACCACTTCTTCTCTGCCAGCTGCCCCCTGACCACTTCTACTCTGCCAGCTGCCCCTTGACCACTTCTACTCTCCCAGATGCCCCCTGACCACTTCTACTCTGCCAGCTGCCCCCTGACCACTTCTACTCTGCCAGCTGCCCCCTGACCACTTCTACTCTGCCAGCTGCCCCCTGAACCACTTCTACTCTGCCAGCTGCCCCCTGACCACTTCTACTCTGCCAGCTGCCCCCTGACCACTTCTACTCTGCCAGCTGCCCCCTGAACCACTTCTACTCTGCCAGCTGCCCCCTGAACCACTTCTACTCTGCCAGCTGCCCCCTGACCACTTCTACTCTGCCAGCTGCCCCCTGACCACTTCTACTCTGCCAGCTGCCCCCTGAACCACTTCTACTCTGCCAGCTGCACCCTGACCACTTCTACTCTACCAGCTGCCCCCTGACCACTTCTACTCTGCCAGCTGCCTCCTGACCACTTCTACTCTTCTAGCTGCCCCCTGACCACTTCTACTCTGCCAGCTGCCCCCTGACCACTTCTACTCTGCCAGCTGCCCCCTGAACCACTTCTACTCTGCCAGCTGCCCCCTGACCACTTATACTCTGCCAGCTGCCCCCTGACCACTTCTACTCTCCCAGATGCCCCCTGACCACTTCTACTCTGCCAGCTGCCCCCTGACCACTTCTAGTCTGCCAGCTGCCCCCTGAACACTTCTACTCTGCCAGCTGCCCCCTGAACCAGTTCTACTGTGCCAGCTGCCCCCTGACCACTTCTACTCTGCCAGCTGCCCCCTGACCACTTCTACTCTGCCAGCTGCCCCCTGACCACTTCTACTCTGCCAGCTGCCCCTTGACCACTTCTACTCTGCCAGCTGTCCCCTGACCACTTCTACTCTGCCAGCTGCCCCCTGACCACTTCTACTCTGCCAGCTGCCCCCTGAACCACTTCTACTCTGCCAGCTGCCCCTTGACCACTTCTACTCTGCCAGCTGCCCCCTGAACCACTTCTACTCTGCCAGCTGCCCCTTGACCACTTCTACTCTGCCAGCTGTCCCCTGAACCACTTCTACTCTGCCAGCTGCCCCCTGACCACTTATACTCTGCCAGCTGCCCCCTGACCACTTCTACTCTCCCAGCTGCCCCCTGACCACTTCTACTCTGCCAGCTGCCCCCTGACCACTTCTAGTCTGCCAGCTGCCCCCTGACCACTTCTACTCTGCCAGCTGCCCCCTGAACCAGTTCTACTCTGCCAGCTGCCCCCTGACCACTTCTACTCTGCCAGCTGCCCCCTGACCACTTCTACTCTGCCAGCTGCCCCCTGACCACTTCTACTCTGCCAGCTGCCCCCTGACCACTTCTACTCTGCCAGCTGCCCCCTGAACCACTTCTACTCTGCCAGCTGCCCCCTGAACCACTTCTACTCTGCCAGCTGCCCCCTGACCACTTCTACTCTGCCAGCTGCCCCCTGACCACTTCTACTCTGCCAGCTGCCCCCTGACCACTTCTACTCTGCCAGCTGCCCCCTGACCACTTCTACTCTGCCAGCTGCCCCCTGAACCAGTTCTACTCTGCCAGCTGTCCCCTGACCACTTCTACTCTGCCAGCTGCCCCCTGACCACTTCTACTCTGCCAGCTGCCCCCTGAACCAGTTCTACTCTGCCAGCTGCCCCCTGACCACTTCTACTCTGCCAGCTGCCCCCTGACCACTTCTACTCTGCCAGCTGCCCCCTGAACCAGTTCTACTCTGCCAGCTGCCCCCTGACCACTTCTACTCTGCCAGCTGCCCCCTGAACCAGTTCTACTCTGCCAGCTGCCCCCTGACCACTTCTACTCTGCCAGCTGCCCCCTGACCACTTCTACTGTGCCAGCTGCCCCCTGACCACTTATACTCTGCCAGCTGCCCCCTGAACCATTTCTACTCTGCCAGCTGGCCCCTGAACCACTTCTACTCTGCCAGCTGCCCCCTGACCACTACTACTCTGCCAGCTGCCCCCTGACCACTTCTACTCTGCCAGCTGCCCCCTGAACCACTTCTACTGTACCAGCTGCTCCCTGACCACTCCCACTGTGTTCTTCAGCTGGTATTTCATAAACCATCTGCCGGAACATTGAGTCTTAAATGTATGAATATATTAATTACCTCCACAAGCTCTTCCTTTATTGTAATATTTAATATTTCAATGTTCAGACTCTTTGTTACCCTAAACACCTTCCCCAGAGTTAGTGATAAAATAATAATAATAATAATAATAATAATAATAATAATAATAATAATAATAATAATAATAATAGTAATAATAATAATAATAATAATAATAATAATAATAATAATAATAATAATAATAATAATAATAATAATAATAATTGTAATAGTAATTATAATAATAATAACAACATCATTAACCACAACAACAACTATGAGAAGAACAACAAGAACAATCGTGTCTGTGCTCCAGGAGGTGATGTGATCTCCGGCAACGGACAGGGGAGTGTCTCCATCTACGGACCGTCCTTCATGGATGAGAGGCTGGACATCAAACACGCTGCCCCGGGCTTCCTCAGTATGGCCAACAGAGGTCAGAATGTATAATATATATATATATATATATATATATATATATATATATATATATATATATATATATATATATATATATATATATATATATATATATATATATATATATATATATATATATATATATGTCGTGCCGAATAGGTAAAACTGGTCAATTAGCAAGAACTCATTTAAAATTAATTCATTTCTAAAATTTTCTCTTATACATTTAAAGATATATTTTTTCATTTATGTTAATGAAAATATTAGTAATTTTGTACCAAAAGCACCTTAGAAAACTTACCTAACTTTATTATAACAAACGCAATTTAATTTAGTCTAATCCAACTAAATATATTTTAGATAAGTTTACCATAATTTAATAATAAATATACACAATAAAATGTTTTTTTAGTTAGGTTCATAATGATTTTTGCGAAATTATTACATACACAAATTTTTGTCTTATTCGGCAAGAAGAGCGTAGCTATTAAAGCCAAAATTCCTTGTTTTACCTATACGGCACACACACACACACACACACACACACACACACACACACACACACACACACACACACACACACACACACACACACACACACACACACACACACACTGTTACAAAAAACGTGATTTCTAATAAGCATAGAGATCTCCAGTGAATACTAGAAAGGACTGCCCTTCTAGCATCCAGCCTGTTACTGGGTTTTCATAACAAGTAGTCATTATCCTGGTCCAATTATCCATTAGAATTCAATAAGAATTATTAGTGCTTCAGGATTACAACTGGTAGGCTACTAACTAGAGAAATTAAAATTTTATAAGTTTATTAATAAAGATGTCTAGGAGTATATTATCAAATTAAATTAAATAAATCAAAATAATAATATTAATCACTTCTCTTGTGTACAGTAGTATTGTGCTGAAAGCACATATCACATTTATAATTCTTAAGTACCGTCTGGTACATTAACATTTAATAAGATATTACGAATATGTACAAGTAAGTTTGTGTGTATGTGTGTAAGTGCTCTAAGTAGTTCACTATGTCTCAAAACTCAACTAGACTTAACTAGTGACTAAGTCCTCACATTAATTAACTTCTTGACCACCTGGCAATCAGAACAGCTTGCTTGAACAATAAACGACTGCTAAGCCCAAGAGCAATATAACAAGCAACTGCGACACAGACTCAGGATCATGGAGATAATATAACGACACTAAGTAGGGACCATCTGCAGATCCTCCACAAAAGTCACAAAACTCCCATACTGCTGAATCTAAGTTCAGCATAAGAAAATCCCAGACTGTGACAGTGCACAAATACCAGTACTAATTAGGTCAGAAGCTACAGCTCAGGACCTGAGTTGCTCAGAGTGTCTATATGACACACAACCTCAGTACAACGTCGAAAATCACTAAGTCTAGAAAATGTTCCGTGAACAGAGTTCTACAGAACTAACAACAAGAAAGTGACAGAGACGATCTTCCAACAAGGGCCAATAAGGGAGAGTTAGGCACGTCTTGTTAGAAATACGTCCAACCACCGAGAGAGTCTAGCCCAGACTGACTACTCCAGGCTAGGTGTGAACACCCCCCTCGATCACGCGATTGCTCCGTGGACAGTTGCTGCCCAGCAACACCGAGAAGCCGGCAGGGAAACTAGCAACGAGCGATAATTACAGTAGTTAGACAATCAAGACTTGAACTATGAGCACTGAATAATATATATATATGCTACATCCTACCTAATAAAAGTAACTAAGTCAAATAATAATTTAGCTATTATCGCAAATATAAGCAATATAAAATTATATGAAAAGGTAATATACATTATATACATTGTGACCCATTCAGGGGTTGTAACACACACACACACACACACACACACACACGCACACACACACACACACACACAAACACACACACACACACACACACACACACACACACACACACACACACACACACACACTGCAAACCTCACTCAAGGAAAAAGATCTGGGAGTGAGTATAACACCGAGCATATCTCCTGAGGCGCACATCAATCAGATAACTGCTGCAGCATACGGGCGCCTGGCAAACCTACGGATAGCGTTCCGATACCTCAGTAAGGATTCGTTTAGGACTCTGTATACCATTTATGTCAGGCCCATACTGGAGTATGCAGCACCAGTTTGGAATCCACACCTAGTCAAGCACGTCAAGAAATTAGAGAAAGTGCAAAGGTTTGCAACAAGACTAGTCCCAGAGCTACGGGTATTGTCCTACGAAGAAAGGTTGAGGGAAATCTACCTGACGACACTGGAGGACAGGAGGGTCAGGGGAGACATGATAACGACATATAAAATACTGTGCGGAATTGACAAGGTGGACAAAGACGGGATGTTCCAGAGAAGGGACACAGACACAAGAGGTCACAATTGGAAGTTGAAGACTCAGATGAATCAAAGGGATGTTAGGAAGTATTTCTTCAGTCATAGAGTAGTCAGGCCGTGGAATAGCCTAGAAAGTGACGTAGTGGAGGCGGGAACCATACATAGTTTTAAGGCGAGGTATGATAGAGCTCATGGAGCAGGGAGAGAGAGGACCTAGTAGCAATCAGCGAAGAGGCGGGGCCAGGAGCTGTGACTCGACCCCTGCAACCACAAATAGGTGAGTACAAATAGGTGAGTACACACACACACACACACACACACACACACACACACTCACACTCACACTCATACTCACACACACACACACACACACACACACACACACACACACACACACACACACACACACACTCACACTCACACTCATACTCGCACACACACACACACGCACACACACACACACACACACACACACACACACACACACACACACACACACACACACACACACACACACCTGACAGGGAGGCAACAACGAGTCATGGTACGTAATGATGTATCACAGTGGGCACCTGTGATGAGCAGGGTCCAACAGGGGTCGGTCCTAGGACCAGTGCTATTTTTGGTATATGTGAACGACATGACGGAAGGGTTAGACTCAGAAGTGTCCCTGTTTGCAGACGATGTGAAGTTAATGAGGATAATTAAATCAGATGAGGACCAGGCAGGACTTCAAAGAGACCTGGACAGACTGGACACATGGTCCAGCAACTGGCTTCTCGAATTTAATCCCGCCAAATGCAAAGTCATGAAGATAGGGGAAGGGCAAAGAAGATCACAGACAGAGTATAGGCTAGGCGGCCAAAGACTGCAAACCTCACTCAAGGAGAAAGATCTTGAGGTGAGTATAACACCGAGCATATCTCCGGAAGCACGCATCAACCAGATAACTGCTGCAGCATATGGGCGTTCCGATACCTTAATAAGGAATCGTTCAAGACACTGTACACCGTGTACGTCAGGCCCATACTGGAGTATGCAGCACCTGTTTGGAACCCGCACTTGATAAAGCACGTCAAGAAACTAGAGAAAGTGCAAAGGTTTGCGACAAGGTTAGTTCCAGAGCTAAGGGGAATGTCTTATGAAGAAAGGTTGAACATTATAATGGTATAAAATACCGACAGGTTGTTAGGTAAGATACATATGCAACAGTTAGGTACCTAACTGTTGCATATATGTCTTACCTAACAACTTGTCGGTATTTTATACCATTTTAATGTTCAATCTGTCAGACACTGCAACACAAGGGTATCTTGGTACAGACCTGCAATCAACTTCGACAACCTCTACTAGTGAGAACGGCTGGATTTGAGAGGGACCTGACCTCCCAACATCTGCGTTCTACTAGTGACATACGTCTTGCATCCTGGCGCTACATAAGGCTCCATCCTGTCACTTCAACTCCATATTGTTTCAGACTATGGAACAATGCTCTTCTCCAGACTGAGGGACTGACCACCTCAAAACTTTAAGGGTGATGGACTGATTACATCGTCTTCAAGTATCTTCTGCTTCTATCAACTTTTCTGTACTCGACTGAAGAAGCCTACTGTGTAGGCGAAGCGTTTCGAAATAAAGATACCTAACTGTTGCATATGTGTCTTACCTAACAACATGAAGAAAGGTTAAGGGAAATCGGCCTGACGACACTGGAGGACAAGAGGGTCAGGGAACACATGATAACGACATATAAAATACTGCGCGGAATAGACAAGGTGGAAAAAGACAGGATGTTCCAGGGAGGGGACACAGAAACAAGAGGTCACAATTGGAAGTTGAAAACATAGATGAGTCAGAGAGATATTAGGAAGTATTTCTTCAGTCACAGAGTTGTCAGGCCGTGGAATAGCCTAGAAAGTGATGTAGTGGAGGCAGGAACCATACATAGTTTTAAGACGAGGTATGATAAAGCTCATGGAGCGGGGAGAGAGAGGACCCAGTAGCAACCAGTGACGAGGCGGGGCCAGGAGCTAAGACTCGACTCCTGCAACCACAAATAGGTGAGTACAAATAGGTGAGTACTCACACACCCACACACACACACACACACACACACACACACACACACACACACACACACACACACACACACACACAAGACAGGGGAGAGAGAGAGGGGTGGGAAGACTGCATTTTCTTGGACTGTAAGAAGGCGTTTGACACAGTTCCACACAAGAGATTGGTGCAAAAACTGGAGGACCAAGCAGGGATAACAGGGAAGGCACTACAATGGATCAGGGAATACTTGTCAGGAAGACAACAGCGAGTCATGGTACGTGGCGAGGTGTCAGAGTGGGCGACTGTAACGAGCGGGGTGCCACAGGGGTCAGTCCTAGGTCCCGTGCTCTTTCTGGTATTTGTGAACGACATGACGGAAGGAATAGACTCTGAGGTGTCCCTGTTTGCAGATGACGTGAAGTTGATGAGAAGAATTCACTCGATCGAAGACCAGGCAGAACTACAAAGGGATCTGGACAGGCTGCAGACCTGGTCCAGCAATTGGCTCCTGGAGTTCAACCCCACCAAGTGCAAAGTCATGAAGATTGGGGAAGGGCAAAGAAGACCACAGACGGAGTACAGTCTAGGGGGCCAGAGACTACAAACTTCACTCAATGAAAAGTATATTGATGTGTGTACAATACCAGGCACATCTCCTGAGGCGCACATCAACCAAATAACTTCTGCAGCATATGGGCGCCTAGCAATCTTAAGAACAGCATTCCAACATCTAAATAAAGACTCATTCAGAACCCTGTACACCGTGTACGTTAGGCCCATATTGGAGTATGAGGCACCAGAGTTTGGAACCCACACCTAGCCAAGCACGTAAAGAAACTAGAGAAAGTGCAAAGGTTTGCAACAAGACTAGTCCCAGAGCTAAGAGGTATGTCCTACGAGGAGAGGTTAAGGGAAATCGGCCTGATGACACTGGAAGACAAGAGTGATAGGGAAGATATGATAACGACATATAAAATACTGAGAGGTATAGACAAAGTGGACAGAGACAGGATGTTCCAGAGATGGGACACACCAACAAGGGGTCACAGTTGGAAGTTGAAGACTCAGATAAACCACGGGGATGTTAGGAAGTATTTCTTCAGTCACAGAGTTGTCAGGAAGCGGAATAGCCTGGGTAGTGATGTAGTGGAGGCAGAATCCATACATAGCTTTAAGAAGAGGTATGATGAAGCTCACGGAGGGAAAAGAGTGACTGAGTAGCGGCCAGTTGAAGAGGCAGGGCCAGGAGCTGTGAATCGACCCCCGAAACCACAACTAGGTGAGTAACTATGTGAGTACACACACACACACACACCTGAAGCTTACCTGGAGAGGGTTTCGGGGGTCAACTCCTCCGCGGCCCGGTCTGATACCAGGCCTCATGGTGGTTCAGTCTGATCGACCAGGCTGTTACTGTTGGCCGCACGAAACCCGACGTACGAACCACAGTCCGGTTGGTCAGGTACTAACCTTAGGTGCCTGTCCAGTGCCTTCTTGAAGACAGCCGGTGGTCTATTGGTAATCCCTTTTATGTATGCTGGGAGGCAGTTGAACAGTCTTAGGCCCCGGACACTTATTGTGCTGTCTCTCAGTGTACTCGTGGCGCCGCTGCTTTTCATCGGGGGAATGTTGCATCTCCTGCCGAGTCTTTTGCTTTCATAGGGAGTGATTTTCGTGTGCAAGTTTGGTACCAATCCCTCCAGGACTTTCCAAGTGTATATTATTATGTACGTCTCTCGCCTGCGTTCCAGAGAAAACAGATCAAGGACCTTCAACCGTTCCCAGTAATTTAGGTGCCTTATCGTACTTATGTGTGCCGTGAAAGTTCTTTGTACACTCTCCAGGTCTGCAATGTCACCAGCCTTGAAGGGGGCCTAGAGAGCACAAGCGATTTGAAGAGAATCATCATGGGCTTGGCGTCCATAGTTTTGAAGGTTCTCATTATCCATCCTATCATTTTCCTAGCAGATGAGGTAGATACCTTGTTGTGGTCTTTGAAGGCGAGATCCTCTGACATTATCACTCCCAGGTCCTTCACATTACTTTTCCACTCTATTGTATGGTTAGAATTTGTGGTATACCCTGATACATTTTTAATTTCCTCTAGTTTTCCATATCTGAGTAGTTGAAATTTCTCCTCGTTGAACTTCATATTGTTTTGAGTGACCCATTCGAAGATTTGGTTGATGTCCACTTGGAGTCTCGCGGTGTCCTCGATGGAGGTCACTGCCATGGTAATCCGGGTGTCATCCGCATAGGAAGACACGGAGCTATGGCTTACATATCTGTCTATGTCAGAAATGAGGATGAGGAATAGAATGGGAGCGAGTACTGTGCCTTGTGGAACAGAACTTTTTACCATGGCTACCTGGGACTTTACTCTGTTTACTATTACTCTTTGTGTTCTATTTATCAGGAAGTTATAGATCCATTTACCAACTTTTCCTGTTATTCCTTTATCCCGCATTTTGTGTGCTATTACACCATGGTCACACTTGTCAAAGGCTTTTGCAAAGTCTGTGTATACATCTAAATTTTGTTTATCCTCTACAGCATCCAGGACCTTGTCATAGTGGTCCAGTAGCTGGAACAGGCAGGAGTGACCTGCTCTAAACCCGTGTTGTCCTGGGTTGTGTAATTGATGGGTATCTAAGTGGTTGGCGATCTTGCTTCTTAGAACTCTCTCAAAAAATTTTATGATATGAGATGTTAGTGTTATCTGTCTGTAGTTCTCTGCAATTGTTTTACTGCCAACTTTGTGGAGTGGGGCTGTCTGTTGTATTTAGTGTGTGTGGGATGACCCCTGTGTCCATGCTCCCTCTCCATAAAATGCTGAAGGCACGTGATAGGGGCTTCTTGCAGTTCTTGATGAACACGGAATTCCATGAGTCTTGTCCTGGGGCAGAGTGCATGGGCGTGTCATTTATTTGTTATTGCTATTCTCACTGCTGAACAGCGGTTTAGTGCCAATGAAGGTAGCATAGGTAGCAATGATACAGCAGTGGACTAGTTTGGCTTTAATTGGGTAGGAGTGAGTACACAACGGGCAGTGTGAGGGAGTGACCGCAAGCCAGTCCGTGGAGGGGAGCACTTGTGTCTGTCAAGTCGGTCGGCCTAGGAGTGAGAGCGGCTGGGCTGAGCCTCCCACTGACCTGGGTGAGCCTACAGAGGGCAGCACCTAAATGCCGCGAAATATGAACTAGTCAGAGCAGACGGCTAGGCTGTGTGTTCTGACAGTACAGGCTGTCTACATTTGCTCGGCCACGCACCTCGCGTCGTCCTGACGCGACAATACTGGTGGGCCCGTAGGTATAAAGGAATTACGTACACTAGCTACCCCAGAGAGGGACTGGCTTTCGCTCACTAGTAAATAAAAAATGGACATAAAAATGCAACAGGCAAAAAAAAACTCTCCCAACCAGAGGAAGAGAAAACTGGTTTGCCCCCGCTGTTTCATCGAGGAGAGAGTCCGGAGACGTCAGCACTGGAACTAAAATCTTCTATATACAGGTTATCCGCAGGGCTGAACATCAGTTGACCACTCATCTACGAACGTTGTTGCACCCTCACATCTGCAAACAATGACTGACAGTAGCATTTCCTAAGGTGTGACATGTGACTCAGAGGGCAGCACTGCCCTGACCGTAATACAGGCTCTTTTTTTATATATAAAAACACTGGGTGCACATACCTACAATAATACTATATCCATGGAATTTATTACACTCTGGGTACCCTTCTAAAAGTATTTACATAATTACATGATGTTGTCCACCCTGACTCCATTATCGACTAGCTATACAATGTGTGTGCATTTATACCCATTCCTCCAAGCAAACAACTAGCATAACTAGCGTAGGAGTCGGACAAGTCAGTAGGTACGTCAATATCACAGAAATGTACTGTTGTCCTGGGTCGCAGGCCATAAGTATGGAGCCTTACTGGGCCGTCTTCCGTACCAGTAGTAGTGGGAGAAGGGATAGACGGGTTGTCCCTAGCATTAGTCTGATTGTGGCGTTGCAACGCACGTGCCTCCAGCTCTACTTCAGCCTGCATATGGTCCACTTACTTCATGTGATCAAGGTGGGCTTCCTTGGTAGTTCCCGTAGCAATCTCCCTCACCTCGAACTTATTGCCTCGGAGCTGTCGTAGGACACGGTAAGGACCCACAAACTTTGGGACAAGTTTGTGCATACCTGGGGTCTGCACTGGGTTGAGCAACATAACTTTGCAACCTGGTTCCACTTTGCTTTCCTTGGCGCGGGCATTGCGCTCAGACGTGAACCTATCAGTAGCTTTCATAAGGTTCTCTCGTACCCGCTGGAAGACAAGCTGCGTTGTCCTCATCTTTACTACACTGGGGTTATCAGTATCGTAAGTAGGTCTAGGTGGAGCAAACAGAATTTCATATGGTAAGCGCTTGTCATAGCCATACAAAGCAAAATGAGGTGTCTCACCGATCGAGCTGTTGAGGGAGGAATTTAATGTGCACTGAACATCTGGGATAGCCTCATCCCATGTAGTACAACTTGGGTTAACGGTTACTCTGAGCACCTCCAGGACTTTGCGATTTGTATGTTCAGCAAGACCATTACTCGCAGGGTGGCGTGGAGCTACTGGCGCTTGATGAATGTTGAATCTGGAGCAAAGATCCTTGGTTGACCACCAAATCCTTCAGAGGAACGGGAGACTTGACCTGTAAGTCAACGTCCTCCTTGGTCAGGAAACGAAGGACTGGAGACCACACAGGGTCCTGTCGTTGGGCTCTCTCGAGATCCTCAACAGAGAACGAATTGCCGACACTCACGAATGCTATATGCCTCGACAGGGCATCAGCTACAACATTTTGCTTACCTGGGGACATAGCAAATTTCAGGGTTGTAGTCATTAAACGTGAGCGACCACCGAGCATGGTTTCCCGAGAGGTTCTTATTCGCAAAAAGGGTCAATAAGGGTAAATGATCTGTGTAAATCTTGATAGGATAATGATAGATGATATCCCGAAAATGACTCAGGGCCCATACAATGGCTAAAGCTTCTAGCTCTGTCACTGAATAATTGACTTCCACTTTAGTAACGACACGGCTTGCATAGGCAATAGGCTGTTGCTTACCATTAGATTCCTGTGACAAGACTGCACCGATGCCAACTTTGCTGGCATCAGTCGTCAAGGTAAATGCCTTGGTGAAATCAGGGAATCTAAGGGTTGGGGCTGATGTTAACTTGTTCTTAAGAATGACAAAAGCTCGTTCCTGATCACACGTCCACTCAAAAGGGGCATCCTTCTTGAGTAAGCGTGTCAGGGGTGCAGCAATGGTGGAGAAACCTGCGATAAAGGTGCGGTAGAAACCCGCCAGGCCTTTGAAGGACCGGACTGCATCCGCCGTCATGGGTCTGGGGAATTTCTGCACGGCCGAGATTTTAGACTCGTCCGTCTTTATGCCATTCTGAGTCACTACGTGACCCAGAAATTTTATTTTCTTCCGGAGGAAATGACATTTGGAGAGCTTTACCTTAAGGTTTGCCTGAGCTAGCCTGTCCAATACCCTGTCAAGTTTCTCAAGATGTGACGGGACATCTTGCGACATGACTATGAGATCATCCAGGTAGACCATGAGCATGCCACCTAGGAGGGTAAGGAAAATTGTCGTCATCAAACGACTAAATGTGATTGGGCTTCCGCGGAAGCCGAAGGGCATCCTCCTGAACTGGTAATGCCCAGTTGGCGTAGAGAAAGCTGTCAACTCTCTGCTCTCATCATCGAGGGGGATCTGCCAGAACCCTTGAAGAAGATCAAGAGTTGAAAAGACCTTATTATCGCCGATGTTCTGCAACAGGTCGTTCAGAACTGGCAATGGAAAGCGGTCCGGGATCGTACATGCATTCAGTTTCCAGTAATCGATCACAGGGTGCCAGGTTCCGTCCTTCTTGGAGACCAGAATAAGGGGAGCATTCCATGGGGAAGTGGACTCCTCAATAACTCCATCACGGAGCATCCGTGCAATGAGTTCTTCGGCGAAGACTCTTTGCGCATGTGGCAGGCGATATGCAGGTATGTAAATGGGTTTAGTACCTTTGTCAAGTTGAATATGGTGAGAGATCAGTGGGGTCAAACCCATTGACTCACCATCTAGTGCGACTGCAGAACGTGCACGATTGTGTATCTAGGAAAAGCTGGACAGGCTTATGGTGGACAGTGGACTCGATGAGCGGTCCACACAGGTTGTCATACCGAACATGAAGGCATGACAGGCCGACAAAATCCCCGGAGTCACAGCTGCTTGAGGCTCGACGCTTGTTGACGAGGCTCGACCTGGAAGGTACGGTACGAGTCTCGGCAACAACGTCAAGACACTCTGCTTCCTCACTGTCGGCAAGCGTATCACTGCCCAGGGCGGCGAATGCATTGCGGACAGGGACGGAATACAGCGACTCCGACAGGGTTACTATGTCTTTCGCTGGTTTTGCGGACACGCCTCTTCCCCCGAACTAGGGGAAGGGCTTCTACGAGCACGTGCATTGCGCGACGACTGCTTGCTCCACTCAGCTGACAGCATACTTCGCAGCTTGCGACACTCATGGGAGGTATGACTGGAAGTATTGTGGTACATACAGACTCCCTCGCGAGACTGAGCATGGGGACGGTGACGGTTACTTTGATACTGAGCGTGGGGACGGTTATGGTTACTTTGATACTGAGCATGGGGACGGTGACGGTTACTTTGCGGGGACTTAGGTTTGTAACACTCCGATCGGTAGTGCCCGCGTTTCCCACAGTTGAAACAAGTCACCACGCGCTTAGTAGGTGAGGTTGGAGGTGGTGTTTGCTGGCGACGTTGTGCCTTGGTCCAGGAGGTCGATGACTGCTTTTTTGTATTAGACTGACTGTTGTTACTGTGGTCAATATTTTTACTTGGGCGAGTGTTAGTGGGACTGGGGTTAGAAACTTTGTGGGCTGGCTGTCTGACAGCAGCGGCAAAAGTGACTTCTGGCTGTGACCGCGGGGTCACTGTGGACGGCGCCGGAAGGATGGGTATAGGATCATCCGCAAAACGACAAACCTTGCCTTGCTCGGCAGGCGGCTTGATCGCGTCAATGGCATCATATGCACCCAGGACGTCGTGCTGAGGGCCGAGTCCTAGCGCATCAATGGCACCTCGGAGGTTAGGGGGGCATCCCTCCGCATGATGCCTACAGCCAGCATGGGGATGATGTCTTCAGCTTTAATACAGTTGTCACCATTCACCCACTTAGTGGAGCTGATGGCATCAGTAAAGTATTTGGCGGCTTGCTCAAACCGGCAAATGCAAGCCAGGGGTCTTTCGTGCCGGTATTGACATTCGGCCAAGACGCTGGTAACGATGTCAATGTAATGGCGTTGGCGGCTACGCCGAAAATAACGCCTAAATTCCTCCTTAAGTTCGTCCCAAGACTGAATCTTACAAACGCGATTGAGCTGCACAAAGGCACCTATATCATCCCGGGTGAGATCCACTGCTGCAACAGCAGCACGAATGTACTGTGTATCCGTGGGACTATCAAATAGAGCCTTAACAGTCGTCTCGACTGACTGCAGCCATGGCTTTAACCTATTTGAACGACCGTCAAAAAGAAGGGTCGGGTATGGACGAGTAGCCGGCCCACTGGTGGTTGAGACTTGAGCCACAAGTTGACCAAATGTCACGGGGGCTTCGATGCCCTGCTGCGTGTTCACGCTAGCTGAGGCACCATTGCTAGCATCAGCAGAATCTGGACTAATGGTACGGCCACTGCGTGTCTTAGTCTGACGTCAATTGTTCAAACGCAAGCAGGTCACGAAGAGAGTAAACAGGTCAGAGCAAGAAATGGTATGCACTGGCTACAATTCAACACAGAGTCAGAGAGAACACAGCACCACGATACTAGGTAAGCTGCTTAGTGATGGAATTAATTTGAGCAAAACAACAAAAAAAAGTGGTACACTCTGAAACACAAAATAAGAGATGTATGCAAGAGAATGAACTACAGGGAAGTGCACAAAATGAAGCTAAGGGTGGTCAATAACTTCACCAGGAGACTGGCAACAAAATTTATGAAAAGGAGTTGAACTGTAAACACTGGTAGCAAAAATTGCACAAAATTTAAAATAAATCAGGTACTACACAATACTAAACTGTGCTGCAAGCACAGTTTAAAAAGATTGCGGGTGCTGGTAGTTGCAAAATGGAATGCAAAAAAAAGGGAAGTTGGCACAGCAAAGATATCAGAGTATGGGATAGTGCCAAAAATCACAGAAAAAAATACACTGTATCAAGAAATGCTATATTGCACACAAAATAAAATTATTAAAAATGCAAATTATTAAATTCAAGAATAGGGCAAAGGTTAACTGGTGTTAGCAGGGTGTACACTGGTGTTAGCAGGGTGTACACTGGTGTTAGCAGGGTGTACACTGGTGTTAGCAGGGTGTACACTGGTGTTAGCAGGGTGTACACTGGTGTTAGCAGGGTGTACACTGGTGTTAGCAGGGTGTACACTGGTGTTAGCAGGGTGTACACTGGTGTTAGCAGGGTGTACACTGGCAAAAACAAAAATTTCACACTCTCAAGAACAAAATTAATGAACTTCACAAGTAATTTTGGTAATTAATGGTAAATAAGCAGGTTCCCAAAAATACACTCAATGACTTAGGTATACAAAATAGCAAAATGTAATGCACATTGGTGAATATTCACAGATAAAACATAGAATATATGTAAAGCAAATAAATGGGGAAACAGGAGAAAAGTGTAATGGGCTAGGCACAGATTGTATCACTGCAGGTAGAATAAACTAATACTTAAGTACTTGAAGATTACACTTATTAAAGAAAAAAAAACACACTAACAAACAAAACAGTGCAGGGTTGTCAACAATCTGTGACTAACTTGCAGGTGCAACTAACAAAATTAACAGCACACAGGAATTACTTGCAAACTGTATGTGAGAGGTAAATTGTATAAATGGTTAACACTGAACAAATGAAATCAATAACTGAGGTGCAAGAAGCAGAATAAAATACTGGAATTTAAAATGTAGGAGTGCAAAAATAAATGTACAAAATTTAAGAAGCTGTAGGTAAGTGGCAAAAAGTACACTGATGACTAAAACTGAACAATTTACTGAAGTATGGCTTCAGTAACTGTAACTGTATTGGTGCAGGACAGTTAAATAATGTCACAAAATATTAGGAAATGCTAAGTAAGTCACTGTTTACTTAACTTTGAGTGCAGGAGATGGACGAAGGTACTGGGTGGTGCAGGTCCTGAAACTTTCAGTGATGCTCTAGTAACACTACACGCCTCGTAGCATTTGTACACTGCTATGGGGCTTCAATGTCGTAGGAAAAATTATCAGAATGGACTTGGGAAGAACAGGAAAGACCGGGGTTACTCTGTGGAGGTATAAGAGATGAGAAGAACGTGGCTAACTCAGCGTGATCCACAGCTGTGCGTGGTTTATTTACACTGGCAAGCGTGTCTGGGCGCGCTGACTGACTGTGGCTTCAGCACACGGAGAACGAAACATTTACTGCACTACTCGAACGTGCTAAAACAAACTTAAGTGAAACTATGAACTGGGACGAGTAAGTTTTACTGTAACAAATCACTGGGGAAAACAAAACTGGTGATGAACTGGGAATGTAACAGCAAGGGAAAGAAAAAAAAAATTTTAACTGGGCAACAAAAAAAAAACTGCACTGGCTGGAGATACGTAGATGCTGAGTAGTTGTAGACACAATGAGTCACGAGCTGCTGTAGACGGCGTGGGGGCTGAACTGAGCTGGCTTAGGGGCTAAGCCAACTGGGTTCCCACGTGGTTAAGCCAGGTAGAACTTCTTGGAGGAAACCGGGAAGAACACAACACACATGGACGGCGAGATGGACGTCGTTGCGTAGCAGAGAAGGCTGTAGAGGAGGCTGGTGCGTTTACACGCTGCCTAGGGTATCAACCAACCCCAGAGCTGCCTCGTGGTCACGCGTGGAGCCACACGAAGCCAACACACTAAACGACCTAACCTCTACTTGTAGCTGAGAAAGGCGTAGGGACGCTGTAAGAGGCAGGAGAATGGTGCTGGAGAGTGTTGAAGGGCTGTAGAGAGGGTGATGAGGTGAACACGTGACTGCTAAGGCTGGAGATGACGCCTTGACGCCTATGTCCAGATTTTGTGGGAAAAATCTAGGACGAAGATCTATCTCAGGTCCCGTCAAGACGCTGGGAGTAACAGATAACTCTTTAGGCCAGCAGGTGCGTTGGATGACGATGGATGATGTTGACTGGCGTCGACCGATGGTGTTGACCCCTCCACCCTGAAGAGGCTCACAATGCCGTTGACTCCGCTGTCACCACTGTTATTGCTGTTCTTACTGTTGAACAGCGGTTTAGTGCCGATGAAGGTAGCGTAGGTAGCAATGATATGGCCGTGGACTAGTTTGGCTTTAATTGGATAGGAGTGAGTACACAACGGGCAGTGTGAGGGAGTGACCGCAAGCCAGTCCGTGGAGGGGGAGCACTTGTGTCTGTCAAGTCGGTCGGCCTAGGAGTGAGGGCTGGTGGGCTCAGCCTCCCACTGACGTGGGTGAGCCTACAGAGGGCAGCACCTAAAATGCCGCGAAATATGAACTAAGCTGGCAGACAGCAGGGACTGTCTGTGCAGACAGTACAGGCTGTCTACATATGTTCTACGAGGAGAGGTTAAGGGAAATCAACCTGACGACGCTGGAGGACAGGAGAGATACGGGAGACATGATAACGACATACAAAATACTGAGAGGAATTGACAAGGTGGACAAAGACAGGATGTTCCAGAGATGGGACACAGCAACAAGGGGACACAGTTGGAAGTTGAAGTCACAGATGAATCACAGGGATGCTAGGAAGTGTTTCTTCAGCCACAGAGTAGTCAGTAAGTGGAATAGTTTGGGAAGCGATGTAGTGGAGGCAGAATCCATACATAGCTTTAAGCAGAGGTATGATAAAGCTCACAGTTCAGGGAGAGTGACCTAGTAGCGACCAGTGAGTACACACACACACATACACACACACACACACACACACACACACACACACACACACACACACACATACACACACACACACACACACACACACACACACAAACACACACACACACACACACACACACACACACACACACACACACACACACACACACACACACACACACACACACACACAGAGGATAAGCCTCCTCCCTCTTTGAATGGGAAGTGACTTCAGCTTTGATCTAAGGAACTGACAGGAAGCTCCAGTACCTTGGATCAAGAACCCATCGCATGGCACTGAGTGTGGATTATTTTTCAGGGAAGGACACCAATGGTTGTCAGTTCTTTGTGACTACCATAGCCACCCCATGGCTGGACGGTCACCATGTTGTCTTCGGCAAGGTATACCACCCAATATCCCTTTATGTTTACCACCCAGTATCCCTCTTAGGTATACCACCTAGTATCCCTCTTGGGTATATCACCTAGTATCCCTTTTATGCATATCCCCAGTATCCCTTTTATGTATATCCCCAGTATCCCCCTTAGGTATACCACCCAGTATCCCTCATAGGTATACCACCCAGTATCCCTCTTAGATATACCCGGTAACCCTCCAAGGCATGCCATCAATCCCTCCAAGGTATACTTCAGTATCCCTCCCAGATATACCACCCAGTATTCCTCTTAGGAATACAACCCAGTATCTCTAAAAGATATACCACCCAGTATCCCTCTTAGGCATACCACATAGTATCCCTCCAAGGTATACCCTCAATCTCTCCAAGGTATACCTCAATATCCCTAAAAGACATACCATCCAATATCCCTAGAGGGTATACCACCCAGTATCCCTCCAAGATATACCACCCAGTATCCCTCCAAGGTATACCACCCAGTATCCCTCCAAGGTATACCCCCGTATCCCTCCAAGATATACCACCCAGTATCCCTCCAAGGTATACCGCCCAGTATCCCTCCAAAATGCACCACCCAGTATCTCACCTAGGTATACCTCAGTATCCCTCCACGATATACCAACAGCATCCCTTAAGTGTACACTCCGGTATCCCTCCAAAGTATACCACAATATCCATCCAAGGTATACCACAATATTCTTCTAGGTATACCCATATCCCAAAGGTATACCCCAGTATCTCTCAAGGTATACCCAGTATCCATCCAAGGTATACCACAGGATCCACAATGTTTACCCCAGTATCTTCCAAGATATATCCCAGTACCCCAGCACCTAGTATCTCTCTAGGTATACCTAGAATCTCCCAGGTATTCAACAATATCCCTCTAGGTATACCCAGTATCTCCCAAAATATACCCAGTGTCTCCCAAAGTCTACCCTAGTATCCCTCGAGATACATCCAGTTTTCAAAGGTATACCTCATTATCCCTCTACGTATCTCTCAAGGTACGCCAAGGATTAGCCCGGTATCCCTCGAGGTATACCCCCAATATCTTGCAAGGATTATCCCGGTATCCCTCGAGGTATACCCCTAATATCTTGCAAGGATTAGGCCGGTATCCCTCGAAGTGTACCCAGAGAATTCCCAAGGTGTACTCCCCAATATTCCACTCGGTATACCACAAATACCCCTCAAAATATACCTTTGTATTTCCTATTGTATACCTCAGTATCCCTTAAGGTTAACCTCAAAATATAGGTTTGAGACCCCAGTACACTCCTCCAGTACACTCCTCCAGTACACTACTCCAGTACACTCCTCCAGTACACTCCTCCAGTACACTCCTCCAGTACACTCCTCCAGTACACTCCTCCAGTACACTCCTCCAGTAAACCGTCATTATGCTGGCTTCAGAATACTCAGTATACCTCAGTACACCAGTAATACAGGGTATACTACCACCAGTACACAGCATTTCCCGGTACACCAGCATCAAGTCTTGGCAAAAACAACATTCCCCAGTACACTAGCATCAGGTTCAGGTACCACCAACATTCCCCAGTACACCAGCATCAAGTCCTGGTACCACCAACATTCCCCAGTACACTAGCATCAAGTCCTGGTACCACCAACATTCCCCAGTACACTAGCATCAAGTCCTGGTACCACCAACATTCCCCAGTACACCAGAATCAGGTCCTGGTACCACCAACATTCCTCAGAACACAAGCTTCAAGTCCTGGTACCACCAACATTCCCCAGTACACTAGCATCAGGTCCTGGTACCACCAACATTCCCCAGTACACTAGCATCAGGTCCTGGTACCACCAACATTCCCCAGTACACTGGCATCAAGTCCTGGTACCACCAACATTCCCCAGTACACTAGCATCAGGTGATGGAATCACCAACATTCCCCCAGTACACTAGCATCAGGTCCTGGTACCACCAACATTCCCCAGTACACTGGCATCAAGTCCTGGTACCACCAACATTCCCCAGTACACTAGCATCAGGTCATGGAACCACCAACATTCCCCAGTACACCAGCATCAGGTCCTGGTACCACCAACATTCCCCAGTACACTAGCATCACGTCCTGGTACCACCAACATTCCTCAGTACACCAGCATCAGGTCCTGGTACTACCAACATTCCCCAGTACACCAGAATCAGGTCCTGGTACTACCAACATTCCCCAGCACATTAGCATCAGGTCCTGGTACCACCAACATTCCCCAGTACACCAGCATCAAGTCCTGGTACCACCAACATTCTCCAGAACACCAGCATCAGGTCCTGGTACCACCAACATTCCCCAGTACACTAGTATCAGGTCCTGGTACCACCAACATTCCCCAGTACACCAGCATCAGGTCCTGGTACCACCAACATTCCCCAGTACACCAGCATCAAGTCCTGGTACCACCAACATTCCCCAGAACACCAGCATCAGGTCCTGGTACCACCAACATTCCCCAGCACATTAGCATCAGGTCCTGGTACCACCAACATTCCCCAGAACACTAGTATCAGGTCCTGGTACCACCAACATTCCCCAGTACACTAGCATCAGGTCCTGGTACCACCAACATTCCCCAGTACACCAGCATCAAGTCCTGGTACCACCAACATTCTCCAGAACACCAGCATCAGGTCCTGGTACCACCAACATTCCCCAGTACACTAGCATCAGGTCCTGGTACCACCAACATTCCCCAGTACACCAGCATCAGGTCCTGGTACCACCAACATTCCCCAGTGCACCAGCATCAAGTCCTGGTACCAGCAACATTCACCAGTACACCAGCATCAGGTCCTGGTACCACCAACATTCCTCAGTACACCAGCATCAAGTCCTGGTAACAGCAACATTCCCCAGTGCACCAGCATCAAGTCCTGGTACCAGCAACATTCACCAGTACACCAGCATCAAGTCCTGGTACCAGCAACATTCCCCAGTACACCAGCATCAACTCCTGGTACCAGCAACATTCACCAGTACACCAGCATCAAGTCCTGGTACCAGCAACATTCCCCAGTACACCAGCATCAGGTCCTGGTACCAGCAACATTCACCAGTACACCAGCATCAAGTCCTGGTACCAGCAACATTCACCAGTACACCAGCATCAGTTCCTGGTACCAGCAACATTCACCAGTACACCAGCATCAAGTCCTGGTACCACCAACATTCCCCAGTACACCAGCATCAAGTCCTGGTACCAGCAACATTCCCCAGTGCACCAGCATCAAGCCTGGTACCAGCAACATTCACCAGTACACCAGCATCAAGTCCTGGTACCAGCAACATTCCCCAGTACACCAGCATCAGGTCCTGGTACCAGCAACATTCCCCAGTACACCAGCATCAAGTCATGGTACCAGCAACATTCACCAGTACACTAGCATCAGGTTCTGGTTCCAGCAACATTCCCCAGTGCACCAGCATCAAGTCCTGGTACCACCAACATTCCCCAGTACACCAGCATCAAGTCCTGGTACCAGCAACATTCCCCAGTGCACCAGCATCAAGCCTGGTACCAGCAACATTCACCAGTACACCAGCATCAAGTCCTGGTACCAGCAACATTCCCCAGTACACCAGCATCAGGTCCTGGTACCAGCAACATTCCCCAGTACACCAGCATCAAGTCATGGTACCAGCAACATTCACCAGTACACTAGCATCAGGTTCTGGTACCAGCAACATTCCCCAGTGCACCAGCATCAAGTCATGGTACCAACAACATTCACCAGTGCACCAGCATCAAGTCCTGGTACCAGCAACATTCCCCAGTGCACCAGCATCAAGCCTGGTACCAGCAACATTCACCAGTACACCAGCATCAAGTCCTGGTACCAGCAACATTCCCCAGTACACCAGCATCAGGTCCTGGTACCAGCAACATTCCCCAGTACACCAGCATCAAGTCATGGTACCAGCAACATTCCCCAGTACACCAGCATCAAGTCATGGTACCAGCAACATTCCCCAGTGCACCAGCATCAAGTCCTGGTACCAGCAACATTCACCAGTTCACCAGCATCAGGTCCTGGTACCACCAACATTCCCCAGTGCACCAGCATCAAGTCCTGGTACCAGCAACATTCACCAGTACACTAGCATCAGGTCCTGGTACCACCAACATTCCCCAGTGCACCAGCATTAAGTCATGGTACCAACAACATTCCTGTTACGTTGTTATGTTGTTATCCCTTATACTTTGACAGTAAGGTTCTCACTACATATTCTAGTGTGGGGTAATTTTTACATAAAGGCCTTATGTCTAGGGTAATACTTACATCATGACTGATCATCCTCAGTGTCTCTGATCCTTTCACCAGCCCTCTTCACAGGTTATTTAAACTACTACTATAAAAATATAACTGTATTCTAAATAGATATGTACAGAATATACAAGTACAGCATTCACATATTCAAAACATAAGCCTACATATTCCTTAGCTGCTCTCCTAGGACAGTCCACATGGTACATTTCAACAATGCCCTTCTCTCTACTTGACATAACTCTGGGCTAACTAGTGTTTTGACAAACTTTAGTCACCCTGGGTATGATGGCCACAACTTAAGTTATAAAAACTCACCCCTGGAGCACACGTAATGCCCCCCAAAAATGGAAGAAGGACCCAGAGGTCCTCCCAGTTTGAAGTCAACAAAAAAGTGAGAGAGAGGGAGGGGCCTAGCTAAGCTCCTCCCACACCCACTAAAAAACAAAAGACTGTTGCCAAACACAATTCTCCAGTTACCACAATTCTACCACACCTTAATTTTACTTTTACAAAAAGAAATACAACTTTATAAACTACTTACTTAAATTGTGTGTGTGTGTGTCTATAGTATAACCTATTATATTGAGAAAAACAGACTTGACTCAGCTGCCTTACAGTCATAAGGGTGATCAGCCCTTATGACATTTAGAGCAGAGTCCCCATCAATTCAATATAATTAGGTACTCCAGAGTAACTGTTACAGATACATAAATACATGTTGGGTCCTATAGCCCCATAACAATTCCTCAGTACACCAGCATCAGGTCCTGGTACCACCAACATTCCCAGTACACCAGCATCAAGCCCTGGTACCACCAACATTCCCAGTACACCAGCATCAGGTCCTGGTACCACCAACATTCCCCAATACACCAGCATCAAGCCCTGGTACCACCAACATTCCCCAGTACACCAGCTTCAGGTCCTGGTACCACCAACATTCCCCAGTACACCAGCTTCAGGTCCTGGTACCACCAACATTCCCCAGTACACCAGCATCAGGTCCTGGTACCACCAACATTCCCCAGTACACCAGCGTCAAGTCCTGGTACCACCAACATTCCCCACTACACTAGCATCAAATCCACCAGTACCCAGCATATCCCAGTACACAGATACCAGCGCTCCAGTACTACCAGTACAACTAACAGCTGGCTATACCCTGACAGCTGGTTGAAGGGATGTCTGTACTCTACCACATGGAGTCTGTGGCTACAGACTACAACAACAGACCCTTACAGGACCTTATTATCACCTCCTCCAGTCGTCGACTTGTTAAGACACCTTATTACATCACGGACCAGCCTTACAAGTAGGTGATTACCTATTCCGTTACCTAATTACATCCTTGATTAAGACACAAGTACCACAGTTGGGTATTGATGGGTATCTTTACTAAAGTTTGGAAACCTAGAGAGAATTATAGACCAAAGTTATTAATACTTTACATCGTATAGCATCGATATAGGTCATAGGGACTTCTGCTGTAGTGTCTTCCCTGTATATTTCTGTGACGATACTTGATGTAACGTTACCCAAGTAACTTCAAAGACTCTACTTAAATGATTATTTCACTTATCTGTAACTTATTTCCAGACAAGTGTTATCCAGCATCTTTTTTAAACCCGCGACTCTTGCTGCCTTATTATATCCAACGTTATCTCTGCCCTGCAGCATCAAGGACTGGCTGAAGACTATCAGCATCCCTCTTCTCCTGGCCTTCTCTATTGTCTTCATCTTCCACAGCCTCATCACAAAACTCGATGTTCATATTTTTGATGACGATGGGTCTATGGATGATGAGGCGCCATGGGAGAGGAAGAAGAGAGAAGGGGAGATGGAAGAGAAGACAAAACAGGAAGAGGAGAAGATGAAGGCCCATGAAGACGGAAAGGAAGAGGATTTAGGGGAAAAGGAGGGAGGGAAGATTGATAAAGATGGGGATGGAACGAAGGAAGGAAAGGATGATGGAGTGAGAAAGAGAGGTGGGAAAGGCTGGTGAAAGGGAGAGAGGGAGTATGGAAGAGGATATAGGTAAAACACTCGTTCAACACTACTAGTACATTTTATTACGACACATTTCGCCCACGGGAAAGCTTTTCACTCCTACACAGGGCGTAAGACATTATCAATATATATAGAGTAAGAGAAGTCATGTGTGGAAAAGGTCACCAATGCTGACCTGTGTAGTAACACCCAGTTGACCAACGCACCTCATTTGTTGATACTACCACATTTCTGGACAGAAACCACTGTCAGTGTTGATTCCAGGAATCACTCTCTTTGATTACTAGCCTGACCTCTCCTTACGTTATCAAATAACCAGTAACTAGTATGCTTATAATGGTATACATACCTACAATAACACAAATTATCATACATAGTAACATATGTGTGAATTACCCGCCACGATAACCCAAAGAAAAGTCAGTGACTTATTTCCACTGTGGTTTTTGTAATATCTGATTAAACCTTAAAGCTAAACCAGCAAGTAACTAAAACATTTAAACTCCACCAGGCAAACTGGCCTACACAAGCGATGTTGTCTTGAAGCAAAACTCCTTAATTAGTCTAGACAACCAGTGGTTTTATTGTCGTGCTGACCGACGGTCACCATGTTGTCATCGGCAAGGTATACCCCGGTATCCCTCCAAGGTATACCACCAAGTATCCCTCTTAGGTATACCCCGGTATCCCTCCAAGGTATACCACCAAGTATCCCTCTTAGGTATACCCCGGTATCCCTCCAAGGTATACCACCAAGTATCCCTCTTAGGTATACCCCGGTATCCCTCCAAGGTAAACCACCCAGTATCCCTCTTAGGTATACCCCGGTATCCCTCCAAGGTATACCACCCAGTATCCCTCTTAGGTATACCCCGGTATCCCTCCAAGGTAAACCACCCAGTATCCCTCTTAGGTATACCCCGGTATCCCTCCAAGGTATACCGCCCAGTATCCCTCTTGGGTATACCACCCAGTATCTCTCTTAGGCATATCCCCAGTATCCCCCTTGGGATATACCTAAGACAGCAGTCAAGTGACCTAATCCACATATCAGTGATACAAGGCCTCCCACACCTAATTTCTATCAGTCATACCCATCCTGTAGACAGTAGTTATCCCATACCCATCCTATGGACGGTAGTCACCCCATACCCATCCTATGGATGGTAGTCACCCCACACACATCCTATGGACGGTAGTCACCCCACACACAACCTATGGACGGTAGTCACCCCACACACATCCTATGGACGGTAGTCATCCCACACACATCCTATGGGCGGTAGTCACCCCACACCCATCCTATGGACGGTAGTCACCCCACACATCCCATGGACGGTAGTCACCCCATACCCATCCTATGGACGGTAGTCACCCCACACACATCCTATGGGCGGTAGTCACCCCACACCCATCCTATGGACGGTAGTCACCCCACACATCCCATGGACGGTAGTCACCCCATACCCATCCTATGGACGGTAGTCACCCCACACACATCCTATGGGCGGTAGTCACCCCACACCCATCCTATGGACGGTAGTCACCCCACACATCCCATGGACGGTAGTCACCCCACACCCATCCTATGGACGGTAGTCACCCCACACATCCTATGGATGGCAGTCATCCCACACATCCTATGGACGGTAGTCACCCCACACACATCCTATGGACGGTAATCACCCCACACCCATCCTATGGACGGTAGTCACCCCACACCCATCCTATGGACGGTAGTCACCATACACACATCCTATGGACGGTAGTCACCACACACCCATCCTATGGACGGTAGTCACCTCACACACATCCTATGGACGGTTGTCACCTCACACACATCCTATGGACGGTAGTCACCTCACACATCCTATCGACGGTAGTCACCTCACACCCATCCTATGGACGGTAGTCACCCCACACACATCCTATGGACGGTAGTCATCTCACACACATCCTATGGACGGCAGTCACCTCACACACATCCTACAGACGGAAGTCACCTAACACCTATCCTATGGACGGTAGTCACCCAACACACACATCCTATGGACGGCAGTCAACTCACACACATCCTATGGACGGTAGTCACCTCACACCCATCCTATGGACGGTAGTCACCCCACACACATCCTATGGACGGTAGTCACCCAACACACACATCCTATGGACGGCAGTCACCCCACACACATCCTATAGACGGTAGTTACCCCACACACATCCTATGGACGGTAGTCATCTCACACACATCCTATGGACGGTAGTCACCCCACACACATCCTATGGACGGTAGTTACCCCACACACATCCTATGGACGGTAATCACCCCACACCCATCCTATGGACGGTAGTCACCCCACACATTGTATGGACGGTAGTCACCCCATACATCCTATGGACGGTAGTCACCCCGTTCATCGTATGGACGGTAGTCACCCCATACATCCTATGGACGGTAGTCACCCCATACATCCTATGGACGGTAGTCCCCCCATACATCCTATGGACGGTAGTCACCCCACACACATCGTATGGGCGGTAGTCACCCCACACATCGTATGGACGGTAGTCACCCCACACATCGTATGGACGGTAGTCACCCCACACATCGTATGGACGGTAGTCACCCCACACACATCGTATGGACGGTAGTCACCCCACACATCGTATGGACGGTAGTCACTCCACACACATCGTATGGACGGTAGTCACCCCACATACATCCTATGGACGGTAGTCACCCCATACATCCTATGGACGGTAGTCACCCCACGCATAGTATGGACGGTAGTCACCCCACACACATCGTATGGACGGTAGTCACCCCACACATCGTATGGACGGTAGTCACCCCACACATCGTATGGACGGTAGTCACCCCACACACATCGTATGGACGGTAGTCACCCCACACATCGTATGGACGGAAGTCACCCCACACATCGTATGGACGGTAGTCACCCACACACATCGTATGGACGGTAGTCACCCCACACACATCGTATGGACGGTAGTCACCCCACACACATCGTATGGACGGTAGTCACCCCACACACATCGCATGGACGGTAGTCACCCCACACACATCGTATGGACGGTAGTCACCCCACACACATCGTATGGACGGTAGTCACCCCACGCACATCCTATGGACGGTAGTCACCCCACACACATCCTATGGACTGTAGTCACCCCACACACATCCTATGGAAGGTAGTCACCTCACACACATCCTATGGACGGTAATCACCCCACACCCATCCTATGGACGGTAGTCACCCCACACATTGTATGGACGGTAATCACCCCATACATCGTATGGACGGTAGTCACCCCACACACATCCTATGGACGGTAGTCACCCCACACACATCCTATGGACGGTAGTCACCCCACACACATCCTATGGAAGGTAGTCACCTCACACACATCCTATGGACGGTAATCACCCCACACCAATCCTATGGACGGTAGTCACCCCACACATTGTATGGACGGTAGTCACCCCTCACCCATCCTATGGACGGTAGTCACCCCACACACATCCTATGGACGGTAATCACCCCACACCCATCCTATGGACGGTAGTCACCCCACACATTGTATGGACGGTAGTCACCCCACACATTGTATGGACGGTAGTCACCCCACACACATCGTATGGACGGTAGTCACCCCATACATCGTATGAACGGTAGTCACCCCATACATCCTATGGACGGTAGTCACCCCATACATTGTATGGACGGTAGTCACCCCATACATCCTATGGACGATAGTCACCACACACACATCGCATGGACGGTAGTCACCCCACACACTTCCTATGGACGGTAGTCACCCCACACACATCCTATGGACGGTAGTCACCCCACACACATCGTATGGACGGTAGTCACCCCACACACATCCTATGGACGGTAGTCACCCCACACACATCCTATGGACTGTAGTCACCCCACACACATCCTATGGACGGTAATCACCCCACACCCATCCTATGGACGGCAGTCACCCCACACATTGTATGGACGGTAATCACCCCATACATCGTATGGACGGTAGTCACCCCACACACATCGTATGGACGGTAGTCACCCCACACATCGTATGGACGGTAGTCACCCCACACACATCGTATGGACGGTAGTCACCCCACACACATCGTATGGACTGTAGTCACCCCACACATCGTATGGACTGTAGTCACCCCACACATCGTATGGACGGTAGTCACCCCACACACATCGTATGGACGGTAGTCACCCCACACACATCGTATGGACGGTAGTCACCCCACACACATCGTATGGACGGTAGTCACCCCACACACATCGTATGGACGGTAGTCACCCCACACACATCGTATGGACGGTAGTCACCCCACACATCGTATGGACGGTAGTCACCCCACACACATCGTATGGACGGTAGTCACCCCACACACATCGTATGGACGGTAGTCACCCCACACACATCGTATGGACGGTAGTCACCCCACACACATCGTATGGACTGTAGTCACCCCACACATCGTATGGACGGTAGTCACCCCACACACATCGTATGGACGGTAGTCACCCCACACACATCGTATGGACGGTAGTCACCCCACACACATCGTATGGACGGTAGTCACCCCACACACATCGTATGGACGGTAGTCACTCCACACACACCCCATGGACGGTAGTCACCCCACACATCGTATGGACGGTAGTCACCCCACACACACCCCATGGACGGTAGTCACCGCCCACATCGTATGGACGGTAGTCTCCCCACACACACCCCATGGACGGTAGTCACCCCCCACATCGTATGGACGGTAGTCTCCCCACACACACCCCATGGACGGTAGTCACCCCCCACATCGTATGGACGGTAGTCTCCCCACACACACCCCATGGACGGTAGTCACCCCACACACACCCCATGGACGCTAGTCACCCCACACACACCCCATGGACGGTAGTCACCCCACACACACCCCATGGACGGTAGTCACCCCACACACACCCCATTGACGGTAGTCACCCCACACACCCCATGGACGGTAGTCACCCCACACACACCCCATGGACGGTAGTCACCCCACACACACCCCATGGACGGTAGTCACAGTATTTCAGAGGCATATAATGGGTCCAAGAAGTGAGCGTCAACATTAGTTTTTATTAAGTAAGTTAACAGTGATAATTAACCATTTACTGACATCGTAGCAGCATTATTTAGTTAACACAGTCATTTATTGTATTTATTTACTTAATACGTAATTCTAACATTCATCATTACCTGTCAGGTGTTATCCTGGGAAAAAATAATTAATTTTGAGTCAGTCGCCTTGATATCCATATTTATGTATTAAATACAGTTTTCTCTGTAATTAAAATTAATTGATAACTAAATATTAAAAAAAATCAATCATTGAATTGTCATTTAATTAATTTTTAATAAAAAGTCACTAAACTGTTTTAAATATGACCATAAATTTTGAAGTTGTGGAGTGGTAAGCCAGTAGAAGGTCTTGGTCAGATGACCAGGAGTTCCAGCTGTGTCATCATATGACTGAGACCAGCGTCAGGAAACACTTGTTCTGTTTCCTGACAAACCTTACCTAACCTAACCTGAAGACCAGCGTCAGGAAACACTTGTCCAGTTTCCTGACAAACCTTACCTAACCTAACCTGAAGACCAGCGTCAGGAAACACTTGTTCTGTTTCCTGACAAACCTTACCTAACCTAACCTGAAGACCAGCGTCAGGAAACACTTGTTCTGTTTCCTGACAAACCTTACCTAACCTAACCTGAAGACCAGCGTCAGGAAACACTTGTCCTGTTTCCTGACAAACCTTACCTAACCTAACCTGAAGACCAGCGTCAGGAAACACTTGTCCTGTTTCCTGACAAACCTTACCTAACCTAACCTGAAGACCAGCGTCAGGAAACACTTGTCCTGTTTCCTGACAAACCTTACCTAACCTAACCTGAAGACCAGCGTCAGGAAACACTTGTTCTGTTTCCTGACAAACCTTACCTAACCTAACCTGAAGACCAGCGTCAGGAAACACTTGTTCCTGTTTCCTGACAAACCTTACCTAACCTAACCTGAAGACCAGCGTCAGGAAACACTTGTCCTGTTTCCTGACAAACCTTACCTAACCTAACCTGAAGACCAGCGTCAGGAAACACTTGTCCTGTTTCCTGACAAACCTTACCTAACCTAACCTGAAGACCAGCGTCAGGAAACACTTGTTCTGTTTCCTGACAAACCTTACCTAACCTAACCTGAAGACCAGCGTCAGGAAACACTTGTCCTGTTTCCTGACAAACCTTACCTAACCTAACCTGAAGACCAGCGTCAGGAAACACTTGTCCTGTTTCCTGACAAACCTTACCTAACCTAACCTGAAGACCAGCGTCAGGAAACACTTGTTCTGTTTCCTGACAAACCTTACCTAACCTAACCTGAAGACCAGCGTCAGGAAACACTTGTCCTGTTTCCTGACAAACCTTACCTAACCTAACCTGAAGACCAGCGTCAGGAAACACTTGTCCTGTTTCCTGACAAACCTTACCTAACCTAACCTGAAGACCAGTGTCAGGAAACACTTGTCCTGTTTCCTGACAAACCTTACCTAACCTAACCTGAAGACCAGTTTCCTGACAAAACACTTGTCAGTTTCCTGACAAACCTTACCTAACCTAACCTGAAGACCAGTGTCAGGAAACACTTGTTCTGTTTCCTGACAAACCTTACCTAACCTAACCTGAAGACCAGTGTCAGGAAACACTTGTTCTGTTTCCTGACAAAACCTAACCTAACCTGTCACTGTCCTGTTTCCTGACAAACCTTACCTAACCTAACCTGAAGACCAGTGTCACTTGTCCTGTTTCCTGACAAACCTTACCTAACCTAACCTTGTCAGGAAACACTTGTTCTGTTTCCTGACAAACCTTACCTAACCTAACCTGAAGACCAGCGTCAGGAAACACTTGTCCTGTTTCCTGACAAACCTTACCTAACCTAACCTGAAGACCAGTGTCAGGAAACACTTGTCCTGTTTCCTGACAAACCTTACCTAACCTAACCTGAAGACCAGCATCAGGAAACACTTGTTCTGCTTCCTGATAAACCTTACCTAACCTAACCTGAAGACCAGCATCAGGAAACACTTGTTCTGTTTCCTGACAAACCTTACCTAACCTAACCTGAAGACCAGCGTCAGGAAACACTTGTTCTGTTTCCTGACAAACCTTACCTAACCTAACCTGAAGACCAGCATCAGGAAACACTTGTTCTGTTTCCTGACAAACCTTACCTAACCTAACCTGAAGACCAGCGTCAGGAAACACTTGTCCTGTTTCCTGACAAACCTTACCTAACCTAACCTGAAGACCAGCGTCAGGAAACACTTGTTCTGTTTCCTGACAAACCTTTAACCTAACCTGAAGACCTGAAAACTTGTTCTGTTTCCTGACCTGAAGACCAGCATCAGGAAACACTTGTTCTGTTTCCTTACAAACCTTACCTAACCTAACCTGAAGACCAGCGTCAGGAAACACTTGTCCTGTTTCCTGACAAGCAATATCTTGAACTCGTAGCAAATGAGGAATAAATCTAACAGACGTTAACCGAATCATGGAAGGTGTTCCGGTTAACGTTCCTCTAAATAATCTTGGAGATCTTATCTCTAACAAGATCAATTACAAAACACAGTAGAACCTTTGTATTCAAATACATCTTTTTTCGTAAAATCCAGAATTCGGAAAAAAATCTAGGAAAGAAAGTACCGAGATTCACAAATGCCAGAACGATGCTGCTTTTCGAGCTGTGATTAAATTGTTATTTTTTGTATAGCAGTTATTTTATTTTTAATTGAAAATAAGTGATCATAACCTCGAATAATGAAGAAAAAACTGAAAGGAAAGCTGTAAGAACCACCAGGAACTTATTTGAAACTGGAAAATGTAAAACGTCTTGTTGACGTGCCGAGGAATATGGCACGTCAACATATACCCTATTTTCTATTATCAAAAAACAAAGGCGCAAAAGTGCTAATGTGTCAACAGGAGTGTAAATTCTTGCAACGTTAATGTATGATTTCTTGCTTAAAAATATTGTGACTTAAAAGTATTGTGAAGATTAACTTTCGAGGTCTGGAACGAATTAATCCAATTTACATTATTTCTTATGGGAAAAATGGATTCAGTATTCACAACACCTCAAGAATCAATTAACTCCGAATACAGAGGTTCCACTGTACCACTAAGAGACAAGTGCAACATTTGGGTATCTTTATTGTGGAAACGTTTCGCCCTACAGTGGCTTCATCAGTCTATTACAAAGAAGGATGGTGAAGATCAGGTGTTTGAGGTAGTCAGTCCCTCAGTATGGAGTCCATGTAATCGACAACCCGACAGGTGCTGACTTTAGGTGTGTGTCCAGCTCCCTGCTGAAGACAGCCAGGGGTCTTGAAGACAGCCAGGGATCTTGAAGACAGAAAGGGATCTTGAAGACAGCAAGGGATATTGAAGACATCCAGGGGTCTTGAAGATATCCAGGGGTCTTGAAGACATCCAGGGGTCTTGAAGGCACCTAGTTGTCTTAAGGACAGCTAGGGGTCTTGAAAACAGCCAGGGGTCTTTAAGGCAGCCAAGGGTCTTGAAGACAGCCAGTGGTCTTAAGGATAGCCAGGGGTCTTTAAGACAGTCGGTGGTCTTGAAAACAGCCAGCGGTCTTGAAGACAGAGAGGGGTCCTAAAGACAGCCAGGGGTCTTGAAGACAGCCAGTGGTCTTAAGGATAGCCATGGGTCTTGAAGACAGCCAGAGGTCTTGAAAACAGCCAGGGGTCTTGAAGACAGAGAGGGGTCTTAAATACACAATACACAAATAACCCGCACATAAAAGACAGAAGCTTACGACGACGTTTCGGTCCGTCTTGGACCATTGACAAAGTCTTAAAGACAGCCAGGGGTCTTGAAGACAGCCAGGGATCTTGAAGACAGTCAGGGGTCTTGAAGACATCCAGAGGTCTTGAAGACAGTCAGTGGTCTTGAAGAAGGCCAGGGGTCTTGAAGACAGCCAGGGGTCTTGAAGACATCCAGGGGTCTTGAAGACAATCAGGGATCTCGAAGACAGCCAGGGGTCTTGAAGACAGCCAGGGGTCTTGAAGACAGCCAAGGGTCTTGAAGACAGTCAGTGGTCTTAAGGATAGCCAGGGGTCTTGAAGACAGCCAGGGGTCTTGAAAACAGCCAGGGGTCTTGAAGACGGAGAGGGATCTTAAAAACAGCCAGGTTTCTTGAAGACAGCCAGGGGTCTTGAAGACAGCCAGGGGTCTTGATGACAGAGAGGGGTCTTGAAGACAGTCAGTAGTACTGAAGACAGCCAGGGGTCTTGAAGACATCCGGGGGTCTTGAAAACAGCCAGGGGTCTTGAAGGCAGCCGGGGGTATTGGAGACAGCCAGGAGTCTTGAAGACAGTCAGGGGTCTTGAAGACAGCCAGGGGTCTTGAAGACAGCCAGGCGTCTTGAAGACAGCCAAGAGTCTTGAAAATATCCAGGGGTCTTGAAGACAGCAAGGGGTTTTAAGGACAGCCAGGGGTCTTGAAGACAGCCAGGGGTCTTGAAGACAGCCGGGAGTATTGGAGACAGCTAGGAGTCTTGAAGACAGTCAGGGGTCTTGAAGGCAGCCAGGGGTCATGAAGACAGTCAGGGGTCTTGAAGACAGCCAAGAGTCTTGAAAATATCCAGGGGTCTTGAAGACAGCAAGGGGTCTTAAGGACAGCCAGGGGTCTTGAAGACAGCCAGGGGTCTAGAAGACAGCCAGTGGTCTTGAAGGCAGACAGGGATCTTGAAGATACCCAGGGGTCTTGAAAACATCTAGGGGTCTTTAAAACAGCCAGGGGTCTTGAAGACAGCCTGGGGTCTTGAAGATATCCAAGGGTCTTGAAGACAGCCAGGGGTCTTAAGGACAACCAGAGGTCTTGAAGACAGCCAGGAGCCTTGAAAATACCCAGGGGTCTTGAAGACAGCTAGGGGTCTTGAAGACAGCTAGGGGTCTCAAGGACAGCTAGGGGTCTTGAAAACATCCAGGAGTTTTGAAGGCAGCCAAGGGTCTTGAAGACAGTCAGTGGTCTTAAGGATAGCCAGGGGTCTTGAAGACAGCCAGGGGTCTTGAAAACAGCCAGGGGTCTTGAAGACGGAGAGGGATCTTAAAAACAGCCAGGGGTCTTGAAGACAGCCAGGGGTCTTGAAAACAGCCAGGGGTCTTGAAGACAGAGAGGGGTCTTAAAAACAGCCAGGGGTCTTGAAGACAGCCAGTGGTCTTAAGGATAGCCAGGGGTCTTGAAGACAGCCAGGGATCTTGAAGACAATCAGGGGTCTTGAAGACAGCCAGGGATCTTGAAGACAATCAGGGGTCTTGAAGACAGCCAGGGATCTTGAAGACAATCAGGGGTCTTGAAGACAGCCAGGGATCTTGAAGACAGTCAGGGGTCTTGAAGACAGCCAGGGATCTTGAAGACAATCAGGGGTCTTGAAGACAGCCAGGGTAAGTAAGTTAGTAAGTTTATTCAGGTATACACAAATACAATTATATAGATCATCATACATAGCAGCATATGTGTAGAGAACCTGGGATAACCCAAAAAAGTCAGACAGAGTGACTTATTTCCATTGGGGTCCTTTTACCTTATTATTATAATATATAGGTTATAATATTTTCTTATTATTCTATAATGAAGATAACATCTTATTATTATACTAAAAAGACTATCTACTACACGAGGGTCATTAAGACTATCTACAATACGAGGGTCATTACTAGGAATAAGGTAAAATTTACATCTATGTTAGCTAAAAAATGGATAATCATTCCCCTCCCTTTCTGTAGCTACATTCATCAGACACCTTTTGGCACTCTTCTTGAACTGGTTCATGCTATGACTGGCTTTGACATGTGCAGGCAGTCTGTTCCATTCCTTTATTTCTGTACAATAAAAGGTGTTTGAAGCCTGGCCACTGACTGTGGGTACTACAAAGTTCTGCTCTCTCCCCCTAGTACTATGATTGCTTTGTTTTGCTTGTGTATCGTTCCAGTCACGGTATTGTGCCTTTTTGTTATTTATTTTTGGTTCCCAACCTTGACAAAATTGGCAGCAAGATATTCTGGACACTGTTTATGAGCAATTTTATAAACATGATTTAGCTTCAGTTGTTTTACTCTGTCTTCAACATTCAGCATATCCAACTGCTCTAATTCATCCTGGCCTACACGTTCTCTTGGACCCAGGTCCAGGATGAATCTTACGATTTTGTTCTGGGTGATTTGCAGTCTATCTTTCAGTTTTTTTGTCAAGGCAGAGTACCAAGAAGAGCAAGCGTAATCCATATGGCATTGTATAAGGGCTAGACATAGGGTCCTGCGAGCCTTAGTAGGTAGACACTGTGCTTGTCTATACAGGAACTTCAGTCTGGCATTCGCTTTCTTTACTACACTGTTCCCTATCAATTCTCCTGACATGCATGGGTCAAAGGGGATTTCCAGATATTTTACTGATGAAACCAAAGTGATTGGCTCCCCATTACACTGGACATTAAAATTATTTACCCTTCTCATTTTATGTTTTGTGCCAAAGAGAATGGCTTCAGTTTTCCCGAGGTAATGACAGTTTGTTGTCTACGAACCATTTGCTGCAGGACTCCAGTTTTAAAACATTAGCTATATCTTGTGGGTCTTTACCTGACACTAACAGGGCACTGTCATCTGCATACAGTAGGAGTTTGCACTTGACACTGATAGGCATGTCATTGACATAACATAAGAATAATAAGGGACCCAGAATACTACCTTGGGGAACTCCACATGCTATCGGCAGGGGTTCTGATTCTGTTTTGTTGATTTTGATAATTTGTCTCCTGTTGCTAAGGTAGGACTTAAACCAGTCTACAGAACCTATACCGATAGCTTGAAGTTTATTACATAATATATTGTGGTTGACAGTGTCGAAGGCCTTTTGCAGGTCTAAGGTTACCATACCTATGAGGTTCCCCTTTGACATTTCAGTTCTCAGGTAATCCATCAGATTAATTAGGGAGGTGTCGGTTGAGTAAGATCTTCTAAAGCCCGATTGATAGCTATGGAGAATGTTGTTGTCATTAAGGTACTTAACTACTTGAGAGTACACCACCCTCTCTAGAATTTTGGATATTATATTGAGTATACTAACAGGCCTATAGTTGCTTACATCAGACCTACTATTTTTCTTGAAGATAGGGGTCTTGAAGACATCCAGAGGTCTTGAAGACAGTCAGTAGTATTGAAGACAGCCAGGGGTCTTGAAGACATCCGGGGTCTTGAAGACAGACAGGGGTATTGAAGACAGCCAGGAGTCTTGAAGACAGTCAGGGGTCTTGAAGACAGCCAGGGGTCTTGAAGACAGCCAGGGGTCCTGAAGACAGCCAGAAGTCTTGAAAATATCCAGGGGTCTTGAAGACAGCAAGGGATCTTGAAGACAGACAGGGATCTTGAAGATACCCAGGGGTCTTGAAAACAGCCAGGGGTCTTGAAGACAGCCAGGGGTCTTGAAGATATCCAGGGGTTTTGAAGACAGCCAGGGGTCTTGAAGACAGCCAGGGGTATTGAAGACAGCCAGGGGTATTGAAGACAGACAGGGGTCTTGAAGACAGCAAAGGATCTTGAAGACAGCCAGTTGTCTTGAAGACATCCAGGGGTCTTGAAGACACCCAGGGGTCTCGAAGACAGCCAAGGGTCTTGAAGACAGCCAGGGGTCTTGAGGACAGACAAGGGTCTTGAAGGCAGCCATGGGTCTGGAAGACAGCCAGGGGTCTTGAAGACAGCCAAGGGTCTGGAGGACATCCAGGGGCCTTGAAGACAGCCAGGGGTCTTGAAGACAGCCAGGGGTCTTGAAGACAGCCAGGGGTCTTGAAGACAGACAGCGGTCTTGAAGACAGCCAGGGGCCTTGAAGACAGCCAGCGGTCTTGAAGACAGCCATGGGTCTTGAAGACAGCCAGCGGTCTTGAAGACAGCCAGGGGTCTTGAAGACAGCCAGGGGTCTTGAAGACAGCCAGGGGTCTTGAAGACAGCCAGGGGTCTTGAAGACAGACAGCGGTCTTGAAGACAGCCAGGGGCCTTGAAGACAGCCAGCGGTCTTGAAGACAGCCAGGGGTCTTGAAGACAGCCAGGGGTCTTGAAGACAACCAGGGGTCTTGAAGACAGCCAGGGGTCTTGAAGACAGCCAGGGGTCTTGAAGACAGCCAGGGGTCTTGAAGACAGCCAGCGGTCTTGAAGACAGCCAGGGGTCTTGAAGACAGCCAGGGGTCTTGAAGACAGCCAGGGGTCTTGAAGACAGCCAGGGGTCTTGAAGACAGCCAGGGGTATTGAAGACAGCCAGGGGTCTTGAAGACAGCCAGCGGTCTTGAAGACAGCCAGGGGTCTTGAAGACAGCCAGGGGTCTTGAAGACAGCCAGGGGTCTTGAAGACAGCCAGGGGTATTGAAGACAGCCAGCGGTCTTGAAGACAGCCAGGGGTCTTGAAGACAGCCAGGGGTCTTGAAGACAGCCAGGGGTCTTGAAGACAGCCAGGGGTCTTGAAGACAGCCAGGGGTCTTGAAGACAGCCAGGGGTCTTGAAGACAGCCAGGGGTCTTGAAGAAACACAAAGTATTTCTTTTCTTATGCCAAATCAAAATCGAGAACAACGTCCAGTATTGGGCCCCTACTTAAACAAGATGGGTCCTACACAGATGACAGCAAGGAAATGAGTGCGCTACTCAAGTCCCAATATGACTCAGTTTTTAGCAAGCCGCTAACCAAACTGAGAGTCGAAGATCAAAATGAATTTTTTATGAGAGAGCCACAGAATTTGGTTAACACAAGCCTATCAGATATTATCCTGACTCCAAATGACTTCGAACAGGCGATAAATGATATGCCCATGCACTCTGCCCTAGGGCCAGACTCATGGAACTCCGTGTTCATCAAGAACTGCAAGAAGTCCCTATCACGAGCTTTTACCATCCTATGGAGAGGGAGCATGGACACGGGGGTCGTCCCACAGTTACTTAAAACAACAGACATAGCCCCACTCCACAAAGGGGGCAGTAAAGCAACAGCAAAGAACTACAGACCGATAGCACTAACATCCCATATCATAAACATCTTTGAAAGGGTCCTAAGAAGCAAGATCACCACCCTTCTAGATACCCATCAATTACACAACCCAGGGCAACATGGATTTAGAGCAGGTCGCTCCTGTCTGTCCCAACTACTGGATCACTACGACAAGGTCCTAGATGCACTAGAAGACAAAAAGAATGCAGATGTAATATATACAGACTTTGCAAAAGCCTTCGACAAGTGTGACCATGGTGTAATAGTGCACAAAATGCGTGCTAAAGGAATAAGAGGAAAAGTTGGTAGATGGATCTATGATTTCCTCACAAACAGAACACAAAGAGTAGTCGTCAACAGAGTAAAGTCCGAGGCAGCTACGGTGAAAAGCTCTGTTCCACAAGGCGCAGTACTCGCTCCCATCTTGTTTCTCATCCTCATATCTGACATAGACAAGGATGTCAGCCACAGCACCGTGTCTTCCTTTGCAGATGACACCGAATCTGCATGACAGTGTCTTCCATTGCAGACACTGCAAGGCTCCAGGCGGACATCAACCAAATCTTTCAATGTGCTGCAGAAAACAACATGAAGTTCAACGATGAGAAATTTCCATTACTCCGATATGGTAAACATGAGGAAATTAAAACTTCATCAGAGTACAAAACAAATTCCTTCCACAAAATAGAGCGAAAAACCAATGTCAAAGACCTGGGAGTGATCATGTCGGAGGATCTCACCTTCAAGGACCATAACATTGTATCAATCGCATCTGCTAGAAAAATGACAGGATGGATAATGAGAACCTTCAAAACTAGGGATGCCAAGCCCATGATGACACTCTTCAGGTCGCTTGTTCTATCAAGACTGGAATATTGCTGCACACTAACAGCATCTTTCAAGGCAGGTGAAATTGCTGACCTAGAAAATGTACAGAGAACCTTCACGGCGCGCATAACGGAGATAAAACACCTCAATTACTGGGAGCGCTTGAGGTTCCTGAACCTGTACTCCCTGGAACGCAGGCGGGAAAGATATATGATTATATACAACTGGAAAATCCTAGAGGGACTAGTACCGAACTTGCACACGAAAATCACTCACAACGAAAGCAAAAGACTCGGCAGATGATGCAACATCCCCCCAATGAAAAGCAGGGATGTCACTAGCACGTTAAGAGACAATACAATAAGTATCAGGAGCCCGAGACTGTTCAACTGCCTCCCAGCATACATAAGGGGGATTACCAGTAGACCCCTGGCTGTCTTCAAGCAGGCACTGGACAAGCACCTAAAGTCAGTACCTGACCAGCCGCGCTGTGGCTCGTACGTTGGATTGCGTGCAGCCAGCGGTAACAGCCTGGTTGATCAGGCTCTGATCCACCAGGAGGCCTGGTCACAGACCGGGCCGCGGGGGCGTTGACCCCCGGAACTCTCTCAAGGTAAACTCCAGGAAAACAGCCAGGGGTCTCGAAGAGAGCCAGGGGTCTTGAAGAAAGCCAGGGGTCTTGAAGACAGACAGGGGTCTTGAAGACAGCCAGGGGTCTTGAAGACAACCAGGGGTCTTGCAGACAACCAGAGGTCTCGAAGACAGCCAGGGGTCTTGAAGACAGCTATTGGTCTTGAGGACAGACAGGGGTCTGGAATTCAGCCAGGGGTCTTGAAGGCAGCCAGGGCTCTTCAAGACATCCAGGGGTTTTGAAGACAGCCAGGGGTCTTGAAGACAGCCAGGGGTCTTGAGGACATCCAGGGGTCTTGAAGATAGCCAGGGGTCTTGAAGACAGACAATTTCTTGAAGACAGCCAGGGGTCTTTAAAACAGCCAGGAGTCTTGAAGACAGCCATGGGTCTTGAAGACAGCCAGGGGTCTTGAAGACAGACAGCGGTCTTGAAGACCGACAGCGGTCTTGAAGACAGCCAGGGATCTTGAAGAAGCCAGGGGTCTTGAAGACATCCAGGGATCTTACGGACAGCCAGGGGTCTCGAAGACAGCGAGGAGTCTTGAAGACAGCTAGGGGTCTTGAAGACAGACATGGGTCTTGAAGACAGCCAGGGGTCTTGAAGACAGCCAGGGCTCTTAAAGACATCCAGGGGCTTTAAAGACAGCCAGGGGTCTTGACGACAGCCAGGGGTCTTGAAGACAGCCAGGGGTCTTGAAGACAGCCAGGCGTCTTGAAGACAGCCAGGGGTCTTGAGGACATCCATGGGTTTTGAAGACAGCCAGGGGTCTTGAGGACATCCAGGGGTCTTGAAGACATTCAGGGGTCTTGAAGACAGCCAGGGGTCTTGTAGACAGCAAGGGGTCTTGAAGACATCCAGGGGTCTTGAAGACATCCAGGGGTCTTGAACACAGACAGGAGTTTTGAAGACAGTCAGGGGTCTTGAAGATAGCCAGTGGTCTTGAAGACAGCCACGGGTCTTGAAGACAGTCAGGGTTCTTGAAGACAGCCAGGGGTCTTGAAGATAGCCAGTGGTCTTGAGGGAATCCAGGGGTCTTGAAGACAGTCAGGGGTCTTGAAGACAGCCAGGGGTCTTGAAGACAGTCAGGGGTCTTGAAGACAGCAAGAGGTCTTGAAGACAGCCAGAGGTCTTGAAGACAGCCAGGGGTCTTGAAGACAGCCAGGGGTCTTGAAGACAGCCAGGAGTATTGAAGACAGCCAGGGGTCTTGAAGACAGCCAGGGGTCTTGAAGACAGCCAGAAGTTTTGAAGACAGCCAGGGGTCTTGAAGACACCCAGGGGTCTTGAATACAGCTAGGGGTCTTGAAGACACCCAGGGGTCTTGAAGACAGCCAGGGGTCTTGAAGACAGCCAGGGGTCTTGAAGACAGCCAAGAGTCTTGAAGACAGCCAGGGGTCTTGAAGACAGCCAGGGGTCTTGAAGACAGCCAGGAGTCTTGAAGACAGCCAGGAGTATTGAAGACAGCCAGGGGTCTTGAAGACAGCCAGGGGTCTTGAAGACAGCCAGGAGTCTTGAAGACAGCCAGGGGTCTTGAAGACAGCCAGGGGTCTTGAAGACAGCCAGGAGTCTTGAAGACAGCCAGGAGTCTTGAAGACAGCCACGGGTCTTAAAGACAGCCAGGGGTCTTGAAGACAGCCAGGAGTCTTGAAGACAGCCACGGGTCTTAAAGACAGCCAGGAGTCTTGAAGACAGCCAGGAGTCTTGAAGACAGCCACGGGTCTTAAAGACAGCCAGGGGTCTTGAAGACAGCCAGGGGTCTTGAAGACAGCCACGGGTCTTAAAGACAGCCAGGGGTCTTGAAGACAGCCAGGGGTCTTGAAGACAGCCACGGGTCTTAAAGACAGCCAGGGGTCTTGAAGACAGCCAGGAGTCTTGAAGACAGCCACGGGTCTTAAAGACAGCCAGGGGTCTTGAAGACAGCCAGGGGTCTTGAAGACAGCCACGGGTCTTAAAGACAGCCAGGGGTCTTGAAGACAGCCAGGAGTCTTGAAGACAGCCACGGGTCTTAAAGACAGCCAGGGGTCTTGAAGACAGCCAGGAGTCTTGAAGACAGCCACGGGTCTTAAAGACAGACATGGGTCTTGAAGACAGCCAGGGGTCTTGAAGACAGCCAGGGCTCTTAAAGACATCCATGGGCTTTGAAGACAGCCAGGGGTCTTGACGACTGCCAGGGGTCTTGAAGACAGCCAGGGGTCTTGAAGACAGCCAGGCGTCTTGAAGACAGCCACGGGTCTTGAGGACATCCATGGGTTTTGAAGAAAGCCAGGGGTCTTGAGGACATCCAGGGGTCTTGAAGACATTCAGGGGTCTTGAAGACAGCCAGGGGTCTTGTAGACAGCGAGGGGTCTTGAAGACATCCAGGGGTCTTGAAGACATCCAGGGGTCTTGAACACAGCCAGGGGTTTTGAAAACAGCCAGGGGTCTTGAAGATAGCCAGTGGTCTTGAAGACAGCCACGGGTCTTGAAGACAGTCAGGGTTCTTGAAGGCAGCCAGGGGTCTTGAAGATAGCCAGTGGTCTTGAGGGAATCCAGGTGTCTTGAAGACAGTCAGGGGTCTTGAAGATAGCCAGGGGTCTTGAAGACAGTCAGGGGTCTTGAAGACAGCCAGAGGTCTTGAAGACAGCCAGAGGTCTTGAAGACAGCCAGGGGTCTTGAAGACAGCGAGGGGTCTTGAAGACAGCCAGGAGTCTTGAAGACAGCCAGGGGTCTTGAAGACAGCCAGGGGTCTTGAAGACAGCCAGAAGTTTTGAAGACAGCCAGGGGTCTTGAAGACACCCAGGGGTCTTGAATACAGCTAGGGGTCTTGAAGACACCCAGGGGTCTTGAAGACAGCCAGGGGTCTTGAAGACAGCCAGGGGTCTTGAAGACAGCCAAGAGTCTTGAAGACAGCCAGGGGTCTTGAAGACAGCCAGGGGTCTTGAAGACAGCCAGGAGTCTTGAAGACAGCCAGGAGTATTGAAGACAGCCAGGGGTCTTGAAGACAGCCAGGGGTCTTGAAGACAGCCAGGAGTCTTGAAGACAGCCAGGGGTCTTGAAGACAGCCAGGGGTCTTGAAGACAGCCAGGAGTCTTGAAGACAGCCAGGAGTCTTGAAGACAGCCACGGGTCTTAAAGACAGCCAGGGGTCTTGAAGACAGCCAGGAGTCTTGAAGACAGCCACGGGTCTTAAAGACAGCCAGGAGTCTTGAAGACAGCCAGGAGTCTTGAAGACAGCCACGGGTCTTAAAGACAGCCAGGGGTCTTGAAGACAGCCAGGGGTCTTGAAGACAGCCACGGGTCTTAAAGACAGCCAGGGGTCTTGAAGACAGCCAGGGGTCTTGAAGACAGCCACGGGTCTTAAAGACAGCCAGGGGTCTTGAAGACAGCCAGGAGTCTTGAAGACAGCCACGGGTCTTAAAGACAGCCAGGGGTCTTGAAGACAGCCAGGGGTCTTGAAGACAGCCACGGGTCTTAAAGACAGCCAGGGGTCTTGAAGACAGCCAGGAGTCTTGAAGACAGCCACGGGTCTTAAAGACAGCCAGGGGTCTTGAAGACAGCCAGGAGTCTTGAAGACAGCCACGGGTCTTAAAGACAGCCAGGGGTCTTGAAGACAGCCAGGAGTCTTGAAGACAGCCACGGGTCTTAAAGACAGCCAGGGGTCTTGAAGACAGCCAGGGGTCTTGAAGACAGCCAGGAGTCTTGAAGACAGCCAGGAGTCTTGAAGACAGCCACGGGTCTTAAAGACAGCCAGGGGTCTTGAAGACAGCCA
>NC_091353.1:10679728-10767228 GCF_038502225.1 Cherax quadricarinatus
ATGGGAAAAGCCTGACTATAAAAGAGGGGACTACATAGGGTTGAAGAACTTCCTGCGGGAGGTCCAGTGGGACAGAGAACTGGCAGGAAAGCCAGTAAATGAAATGATGGAATATGTAACAACAAAATGCAAGGAGTCAGTGGAAAGGTTTATTCCCAAGGGCAACAGTAACAACGGGAAGACCAGAACGAGCCCCTGGTTTACCCGACGGTGTAAGGAGGCAAAAACAAAATGCAATAGAGAATGGAAAAAGTACAGAAGGCAGAGAACACACGAAAATAGGGAGATCAGTCGCAGAGCCAGGAATGAGTACGCACAGGTAAGGAGGGAGGCCCAACGACAGTATGAAAATGACATAGCATCGAGAATCAAGACTGACCCGAAACTGTTGTATAGCCACATCAGGAGGAAGACATCAGTCAAAGACCAGGTGATCAGATTAAGGTCAGAAGGTGGAGAACTCACAAGAAATGATCAGGAGGTATGCGAGGAGCTGAACAGGAGATTTAAGGAAGTTTTTACAGTAGAGACAGGAAGGGCTGTGGGAAGACAGAAGGGAACATCAAGAGGGAATATACCAACAAGTGTTGGATGACATACGAACAACTGAGGAGGAGGTGAAGAAGCTCTTAAGTGACCTTGACACCTCAAAGGCGATGGGACAGGACATCTCCCAATGGTTCCTTAGAGAAGGAACAGAGATGCTGTGCGTGCCTCTAACCACAATCTTCAACACATCCCTTGAAACTGGGCAACTACCTGAGAAATGGAAGACAGCTAATGTAGTCCCCATATTTAAGAAAGGAAACAGAAACGAGGCACTAAACTACAGACCTGTGTCTCTGACATGTATTGTGTGCAAAGTCATGGAGAAGATTATCAGGAGGAGAGTGGTCGAACACCTGGAAAGGAACAAGATTATAAATGAAAACCAGCATGGGTTCATGGAAGGCAAATCTTGTATCACAAACCTCCTGGAGTTTTATGACAAGGTAACAGAAGTAAGACACGAGAGAGAGGGGTGGGTAGATTGCGTTTTCCTAGACTGCAGGAACGCCTTTGACACAGTTCCCCACAAGAGATTAGTGCAGAAGCTGGAAGATCAGGCGCATGTAAAAGGGAGGGCACTGCAATGGATAAGGGAATACCTGACAGGGAGGCAGCAACGAGTCATGGTACGTGAAGAGGTATCACAGTGGGCGCCTGTTACGAGCGGGGTCCCACAGGGGTCAGTTCTAGGACCAGTGCAATTTTTGATATATGTGAACGACATGATGGAAGGAATAGACTCTGAAGTGTCCCTGTTCGCAGATGACGTGAAGTTGATGAGAAGAATTAAATCGGACGAGGATGAGGCAGGACTGCAAAGAGACCTGGACAGGCTGGACATGTGGTCCAGTAACTGGCTTCTCGAATTCAATCCAGCCAAATGCAAAGTCATGAAGATTGGGGAGGGGCAAAGAAGACCGCAGACAGAGTATAGGCTAGGTGGACAAAGACTACAGACCTCACTCAGGGAGAAAGACCTTGGGGTGACCATAACACCGAGCACATCACCGGAGGCCCACATCAACCAAATAACCGCTGCAGCATACGGGCGCCTGGCATACCTGAGAATAGCGTTCCGATACCTTAATAAGGAATCGTTCAAGACACTGTACACTGTGTATGTTAGGCCCATACTGGAGTATGCAGCACCAGTCTGGAAACCACACCTGGTCAAGCACGTCAAGAAGTTAGAGAAAGCACAAAGGTTTGCAACAAGGCTAGTCCCAGAGGTCAAGGGAATGTCGTACGAGGAAAGGTTAAGGGAAATCGGACTGACGACACTGGAGGACAGAAGGGTCAGGGGAGACATGATAACGACATACAAGATACTGCGGGGAATAGACAAGGTGGACAGAGATAGGATGTTCCAGAGAGGGGACACAGGGACAAGGGGTCACAACTGGAAGCTGAAGACTCAGACGAGTCACAGGGACGTTAGGAAGTATTTCTTCAGTCATAGAGTTGTCAGCAAGTGGAATAGCCTAGCAAGTGAAGTAGTGGAGGCAGGAACCATATATAGTTTTAAGAAGAGGTATGACAAAGCTCAGGAAGCAGAGAGAGAGAGGACCCAGTAGCGATCAGTGAAGAGGCGGGGCAAGGAGCTGAGTCTCGACCCCTGCAACCACAATTAGGTGAGTACAATTAGGTGAGTATACACACACACACACACACACACACACACACACACACACACACACACACACACACACACACACACACACACACACACATCAAATACACACACACACACACACACACACACACACACATCATACACACACACACACACACACACACACACACACACGCACATCAAACGCACACACACACACGCACACACACACACACACACACACACACACACACACACACACACACACACACACACACACACACACACACACACACACACACACACTGGTAGGACTCCAGGAAATCAGAACAGGGAGGTACACCAACAAGTGCTGGATGAGGTACACATAACCAAGGAGGAGGTGAAGAAGCTGCTATGTGAACTTGACACCTCAAAGGCGGTGGGACCAGGCAACATCTCTCTATGGGTCCTTAGAGAGGGAGCAGAGATGCTGTGTGTGCCACTAACAAAGATCTTCAACACATCCATTGAAACTGGGCAACTTTCTGAGGTATGGAAGCTGGCAAATGTAGTCCCAGTTTTTAAAAAATGAGATAGACATGAGGCATTAAACTAGAGACCTGTGTCACTAACGTGTATAGTATGCAAGGTCATGGAGAAGATCATCAGGAAGAGAGTGGTGGAGCACCTGGAAAGAAACAAGTGTATAATTGACAACCAGCACGGTTTCAGGGAGGGAAAATCCTGTGTCACAAACCTATTAGAGTTTTATGACAAGGTGACAGAAGTAAGACAAGAGAGAGAGTGGTGCATAGACTGCATTTTTTTTGACTGCAAGAAGGCCTTCGACACAGTTCCTCACAAGAGGTTACTGCAAAAGCTAGAGGATCAGGCACACATAACAGGAAAGGCACTGCAATGGATCAGAGAATACCTGACAGGGAGGCAACAACGAGTCATAGTACGGGACGAGGTGTTAGAGTGGGCGCCTGTGACAAGCGGGATTCCACAGGGGTCAGTCCTAGGACCTGTGCTGTTCTTGGTATATGTGAATGACATAACGGAAGGGATAGACTGCAGATGATGTGAAGTTAATGAGGAGAATCAAGTCAGTCGAGGATCAGGCAGGACTACAAAGAGACCTGGACAGGCTACAAGCTTGGTCCAGCAACTGGCTCCTTAAATTTAACCCTGCCAAATGCAAAGTCATGAAGATCGGGGAAGGGCAAAGAAGACCGCAGACACAGTATAGTCTAGGTGGCCAAAGACTGCAAACCTCACTCAAGGAAAAAGATCTTTGGATGAGTATAACACAGAGCACATCTCCTGAGGCACACATCAATCAGATAATTGCTGCAGCATACGGGCGTCTGGCAAACCTAAGGATAGCATTCCGATACCTCAGGTAGGAATCGTTCAAGACTCTGTACACCATATACGTCAGGCTCATACTGGAGTATGCAGCACCAGTTTGGAATCCACAGCTGGTCAAGCACGTCAAGAAATTAGAGAAAGTGCAAAGGTTTGCAACAAGACTAGTCCCAGAGCTAAGGGGAATGTACTACGAAGAAAGATTAAGGGAAATCGGCCTGACGACACTGGAGGACAGGAGGGTCAGGGAAGACATGATAACGACTGTGAAGGCTTATTCAGCCCTGTAACAACTTCAGTATTACTCAGGCTGGCTCCTCCTCAGGAAAATTAATGTATAGAAAAAGAATAAAAACTGACAAACATAAACACTTTATTATTTAGAAAATATGAAATATAAAACACTTAAATAAGAAGTATTAATCCTACATTAAAGAAAATGAAAATGAAAAATATAAATGATAACTGAATTCAACGCTAATATAAATGTATATAAAACGTGGGTGTCTGGTGTTGGTGACACTGCGTGTTGTTGAAATCGTAGCCGTTGCTGATGATGGGGGGGGGGTCGCAGGTGTTGATGGCAACCCACCGGCTCGTTCTTCACAGATTTTCTAGCTTTCAATAATCCTTCCAGATGACAGGAAAGCAGGTTTTCTCCACTGCAATGATGAGGGGTTATATCCTGCTACTTGCATACACAAACAGGTAAGTGGATCAAAATTTGGGACATCTCAGAACGTTAGTCCATCTCCTTCAATTCTACTCGTTGATTGGCAGATGACCCTCTCTGTCATCCAAGCTGGAAAGATAGACAGGTTACCCACTGCTTAAGAAATCACTCTCCACGATAAGTACAATACCTAAAAGACGTGGTGATTATTACAACAGTCAACTTAGAGCAAGACTGAAAGGACTAAGTTTATTATTGGTCAAAAGTGAAGCTTTCAACCAATAAATCCACTAGAATACAAGGCAGGCATGTACTTACAGTAGTGTTGGGAGCTGTGAGTCTAGTGATTACTGTTTGGACCAGAGCCCCACACGTCACCTTTCGGGGAGGGGGGGAAGAAGTCGGGGAAGGGACAGCGGGACCTAGACTGACCCTACCTTAACAAGCAGCCGGCAATCAAACTATCACTTTCGGGGTGGGGGAAAAAAAGGCGGGAATAGCGGGAGCTAGACTTACCCTACCTTAACAAGTAGCCGGCAATGAAACTATTGTTACTATATACTCCATCGCTACTCCTATCTATTGAACTTTTCCCTCACAGTCCCCCATACCAAGACTTATAGTCAAGGAGTATAAGAAGAATAGGCGAGGAAAAAGTTCTAACATGTGGAAGTCGCGTAAGGCAACAAATCTTCTACTGACTGTCACGACTTAACCAGTCAGAGAAATAATTGGATGAACCATTGATATACACAATATGGAACTTAAAAGCCTGGAGTGCCAATGTCCACCTCAAGAGGCGACTGTTGGTTCCCTTAAAAGTTTCTAGGTATATCAAAGGTTTGTGGTCCGTTTCTAAAATGAATTCTTTTCCCAGCAAATAAAATTTAAGTTTGGAGATACCCCACACAAGGGCCAAACATTCCTTTTCTATGGTGGAGTATCTCGTTTCTGCGGGAAGGAGTTTCCGGCTTAGGAAGCATACAGGGAAGGGAGTACCATCATGGTATTGTAGTAACACCGCACCTAAGCCAGTATTGGAGGCATCAGTTCTTAAACAAAATGTTTTATTAATATCTGGAATCTTAAGTATAGGGTCTTTCGAAAAGATACTTTTAATCTCATTAAACTTTTCCCGAGCTACGTCGGAAAGTTCAATAGGTTCCTTCACAGACTTTTTAAGGAAGTCGGATAAGATGCCTGTAAGATCAGTAAGGTTCGGAATAAACCATGCATAAAAATTTACAGAACCAAGAAAGCTACGCATAAGCTTCTTTGTTTTTAGAAAGTATAAGTCCAAGATATCTAATCTTGTTATACCCAAGGAAGCATTTCTTCTGCTTGGCAGTGAGGCCATGTGAGCGTAACTTACGCAAAACTGATGTTAATGTTTGGATATGTTCGCCACACGTGGATGTCATTACGTAAATGTTATCAAAATAAACTGAAACATTTGGCATATTACCCAAGACCTTTCTCATCAGTCTCACGTAGGTAGCACAGGCAGTTACCAAACCGAAGGGCATAGTTCTATATTGCATCAGTCCTTGGTGTGTAGGAAAAGCGGTGTACTGCTTAGAAGAAGGATCTAACATTACTTGATGATATGCCTGCGCAATATCAATCTCTGAAAAGAAAGAAGCGTCATAAAATTTGTGTAGATCGCTATCTATTAAGGGCATAGGTTCAGCATCCCACCGAGTTATAGCATTAAGGCCTCTGAAGTCAATAGCAAGTCTATATGAATTATCCTCCTTCTTAACCATGACTACTGGTGAGCAATATGTAGATACTGAAGGTTTAATGATCTTTAGTTTTAATAATTTGTCTACCTCTCGGTCAAATGCATCCCTAAGGTGAACTGGAACTGGGTATAATTTTCGTTTGATAGGATTGTCCGTCACTAAGTCAATCTTATGGACTACCGTGGAGGTAACACCTGGAATATCAGTAAAGACGTCTGAAAAGTTACTCACACATTGAAGTAGTTCATGTCTCTTATGGTCATCCAAAGATTCATTAATATTAATGTTGGTTGCGTCCGAGTGGTCAAGAGTCACCAAGTCATGTAGTTCTTCATCATAGTCTAAGTTAGAGGTGTCAATTACGCACACCTTACATTCTTCAGTTGTCGTATCAAGTTCGTGTGGAAAAACTAAGTCAAAGTTATTAAGGCAGTTAACCGAATTTCTTCGGTAATATTTCTTAAGGATGTTGATATGATAAAGCTTAGGTTTCCCCTTGACTTCTTTGAGGTAGTCAACTTTCCCACAAATTTTTAATACTTTATATGGACCTTTCCATGCTACTAATAATTTATTTGACTTGATAGGCAAAAGTACCAGAACTTCATCTCCTACTTTAAAACTTCTCCTCTGACTTTTGGAGTCAAAATAGGTTTTGTACTGGTCCATTGACAAGCTTAAGTTTTTCGAAACTATGTCAGAAGTCTCCTCAAGTTTGGATCTAAGGTCAAGGAGAAACTGGTAAGAAGACTGAACCTCAGCATTTACCTCCTCATTAGTCCATAAGTCATGAAGGATGGACAATGGGCCTCTGGCCTGTCTACCATAGAGAAGTTCAAAAGGTGAAAACCCCAAAGAGTCACTGGGAACTTCCCTCATGGCAAACAAAGCACAGGGTAGGTAACGATGCCACTCCTTAGGTTTAAGGGAGCAAAGTTTCCTTAAAATGGACTTGAGAACCGAATGCTGGCGCTCAATCCTCCCATTACAGCTGGGATGATAGGGTGTGGTGAAGAGAGGCTTCACTCCCAGAAGTTGGTATAGATGTTGCATTAAGTCAGATGTGAATTGTGTCCCATGGTCAGACAAAATTTCTCTAGGGATGCCCACTCTGGAGAAGATGGACAAAAGGGCTTCAGCCACCTCTGTAGTGGTTATGGTCTTTAAGGGTATGGCTTCAGGGACACTCGAAGCATAATCAACTAATGTTAATATATATCTATGTTCCCCAGATGAAAGTGGAGATAAAGGAGCAACGATGTCAATAGCTACTCTTTCAAAGGGTACCGTAAAGATAGGCATTTTGACCATAGGTACTCGCCTGGTACCTCGGGAGGATGACAGTTGGCAAACTTTACACGATCTACAATAGGTAGTGACATCTGAGGACATTTTGGCCAAAAATAGGTTTCCCTAATTTTATTTAAGGTTTTACGATGCGAGAAATGTCCGGCCACTGGCAGGTCATGAGCCATTTTAAGAACAGTCTCTCTGCATTGACTTGGAACAACTAAGATGGAATAGTCTATCTCATCTGAATTTAATTTGAATACTGACTTGTACAAGATACCTTTTATATATTCAAATTTATATGAAAAGTTTTTCCTTTGGATAACTTGATTTTGTTGAGCGGCATTATGGCAATTCTGAAGAGAAGGGCAATTACGTTGTAAATTGACAAAGGAGTCCTTAGATATATCTAAAGGCTTAAAGTCAGGGAAAATCAAAGGATGGATAGTAGGAGAAGCCTGGGCTTTGGTCTGAGCCCTAGTCAAGACATTTATGGTATCGGAGGTGATATCTTCACTTTCATCTAACAAGTGAACCGGTGATCCTACTACCTCGCTTTCGAGAGTAGCATCACTGGTTTTTAATCCCACATGAATCTCGCGAGACATTGTCTCATCTGAACTTTCGAGGGGCTTCTCTGATTCTACAGGAAGAAGATCCGAAAAGCTTATGTTCACCTTTGTTGATGAAAGGTCAATCTCAGAAGGAAGAATGGCACCTTTTACATTATCTATTAGTACGGAGCAAGAAGTGATGGGAGCTAGTACGGCTTCAGACCAACCCGTGAACCATTTAGACCTAATGTAACAACGGATTGTAGGAAAAGTGTCCGTACGGCCCAAGTAGTCTGAAAGTATAGTAGAGGAATGAGTTTCTTTAAGGTTAGGGAACAACTTATCAGAAATGACTATACATGTGCATCCAGTGTCTCGTAAAATGGTGGATACATTAAGTCCATTAACTGTTCCTGAACAGAAGGTTGCTTGGTCATTACAGTCTTTAAAACATCTTCCAACTTTTTGGACCTTCTTAGAAGGACAATCTGGACGTTTATGTCCCTTAACACCACACATATGACAAACAGGAATAAAAGAAGTCATTTTACTTTCCACTAGAGGCTTTGATTTCTTCAGGTCTGATGAACCCTTGCCCTTAGGGTTCGATCCCTTTAGGTCTTTATAGGAATTGTGAGCCTCAGCATACAGGTCAGCAGCCTCAGCAACTTCCTCAGCTTTAATCAGGTTACGTTCTCTGATGAATGTTCGTATCTGGTGAGGAAGAGCTGTCAGGAACTGGCCAGCAACCATGAAGTCTCGAAGAGATTCATAACTGTGATCAATTCCTGAACTCTCTATCCAAAAGTCGAACAAACGAAAGAGTGTTACCTGTAACTGTTGAAAGTTCTGGCCAGCCTGTAAGGTGGCATACCTGAAATCTTTCCTGAAAGAATTAGTGGGTTTTTGATATGCTTTAAGGATTGCCTTCTTCAGTAGGTTATAATTACATATAATATCCTGCGACAAAGTTGCATAGATATTCAAGGCTGTACCAGAAAATAACATTCCTAACCTGGTAGCCCAGGTGTCAGCAGGCCATTCACAGAGGGTAGCGGTATTTTCAAACCTAATAATGTATGAAGTTATGTCTTCCCCCTCTGTGAAGGGAGGTAAATTAGGTGTTGGAATATGTGCACTAGCTGCATGATGTTCAATTACTCCTTCCTCTAATTGTTGTTGTGTAAGAGTTAACTTTTTATTCTCTAATTCAAGGCGAGCTTTTTCGAGCTCGCGATCCTTTTCTCTCTCTATTACTCAAGTTCTCTAGCTTTTTCCTCACGTTCTCTAGCTTTTTCCTCAACTTCTCTATCCTTTGCTTTTTCCTCAAGTTCTCTTATTTTAGCCTGTTCCTCATGTATCTTAGCCTGTTCCTCACGTTCTCTAGCTCTTTCTTCACGATCAAGTCTGTCACGCTCCTTTTTGTCTTCTCTTTCTCTTTCTAACCGTCTTTCTTGGATTTCTCTCTCAATTCTCTCTCTCTCCTTTTTCTCTTCTCTTTCGATTCTCTCTCTCTCCTTTTCTTCTTCTCTTTCCCTTTCTAACTGTCTCTCTTCTCTCTCAATTCTCTCTCTTTCAAGTCTTTCCTGGATCTTAGCACTAATGAAAGATTCTAATTTTTTCCCTGTTATTCCTAACTTACTTCCAGCATTCATCCAAAACTGGTATTCCTCCATGCCTGCAAGAATTACTTAAACTATCAGGGGAAATGGAGGGTTCAATTCCTGCTCTGCTCAAACTGTAAATAAACCAGAGGGCTCGATCCCTACTTCAATTAAACAATATGTATTAATTAAAACGAAGGGTTCTATGCCGGCTCCGAGCAAACAGTAAGTAGAATGGGGTCACTTGACCATCCAATCTTCTCACCAACAAATCAAGAGTGTCCTATGACAGTTCCCTTGATATAATAAAGAGCTCAATGAAACAAATTGTCACTAGAAAATCTCGGGTCTCTAGAGTCTAATCCTCCAAAGTGTTTCAAGCTCACATGAAAAAGTGGCAGAATTAACTATTATATCCTGCCTGACTTGACTTACAATAAATTGAGACTATAACAATCACCAAATCTTTTAAATACCTGTACTGTAGTCCTACCATAGAGAATGATTACTCATGGCTGGTGGTAACCATCTGTGGTATGCGGCGTTGAAATTCCAATGGTAGATTCGAGATGGAGTTGAATCTTGATCCAGTAGAGTTGATCCTGGCAAGGTCGCCACTTGTGAAGGCTTACTCAGCCCTGTAACAACTTCAGACAGTATTACCAAGGCTGGCTCCTCATCAGGAAAATTAATGTATAGAAAAAGAATAAAAACTGACAAACATAAACACTTTATTATTTAGGAAATATGAAATATAAAACACTTAAATATGAAGTATTAATCCTACATTAAAGAAAATGGAAAATGAAAAATATAAATGATAACTGAATTCAACACTAATATAAATGTATATAAAACGTGGGTGTCTGGTGTTGGTGACACTGCGTGTTGTTGAAATCGTAGCCGTTGCTGATGATGGGGGGGGGGTCGCAGGTGTTGGTGACAACCCACCGGCTCGTTCTTCACAGATTTTCTAGCTTTCAATAATCCTTCCAGATGACAGGAAAGCAGGTTTTCTCCACTGCAATGATGAGGGGTTATATCCTGCTACTTGCATACACAAACAGGTAAGTGGATCAAAATTTGGGACATCTCAGAACGTTAGTCCGTCTCCTTCAATTCTACTCGTTGATTGGCAGGTGACCCTCTCTGTCATCCAAGCTGGAAAGATAGACAGGTTACCCACTGCTTAAGAAATCACTCTCCATGATAAGTACAATACCTAAAAGATGTGGTGATTATTACAACAGTCAACTTAGAGCAAGACTGAAAGGACTAAGTTTATTATTGTCAAAAGTGAAGCTTTCAACCAATAAATCCACTAGAATACAAGGCAGGCATGTACTTACAGCAGTGCTGGGAGCTGTGAGTCTAGTGATTACTGTTTGGACCGGAGCCCCACACGTCACCTTTCGGGCGGGGGAAGAAGGAGGGGAAGGGACAGCGGGACCTAGACTGACCCTACCTTAACAAGTAGCCGGCAATGAAACTATTGTTACTATATACTCCATTGCTACTCCTATCAATTGAACTTTTCCCTCACAACGACACATAAAATATTGCACGGAATGGACAAGGTGGACAAAGACGGGATGTTCCAAGGATGGGACACAGAAACAAGAGGTCACAATTGGAAGTTGAAGACTCAGATGAGTCAAAGGGATGTTAGGAAGTATTTCTTCAGTCATTGAGTTGTTAGGCAGTGGAAGAGCCTAGAAAGTGACGTAGTGGAGGCGGGAACCATACATAGTTTTAAGACGAGGTTTGATAAAGCTCATGGAGCAGGGAGAGAGGACCCAGTAGCAACCAGTGAAGAGGCGAGGCCAGGAGCTATGAATCGACCCCTGCAACCACAAATAGGTGAGTACACACACACACACACACACACACACACACACACACACACACACACACACACACACACACACACATACACACACACACACACACACATTTACACCCACACATTCTCACATATACAGACACACACTCTCCCCCCTCACCCTTCCCCCACAAATCTCCCACTCCTTCCCCTGGTCCCCCCTCTTTCTCCCCCTGCTCTCCCTCTTTCCACCTCTTACATTCTCTCTCCCCCTTTGCTTCTACCTCCTCCTCTCTCCTCACTCCCCCTCCCCCTCCCCACCTTTCTCTCACTTCGCCACTGTCTCCAGCTTCCCCCTCTCCCTCCCTCCGCCCCTCCGCCCCTCCCCCCCACACACTCGGACAAACACACCACAAAATAAACACACAGAATTACATAAGCTTTTCATTCTGTGGCAATCAAAAAAAAAAATGGGCTGCCCGAGAGGAGGAAGGAAAACCAGGTGACTGGAGGATGAGTCTTCGAAGGAAGACTGGGCAGCAGAGCTCATGAAAAGGGAAAATGAGTGGGGAAAGAAACTAGAAAAGCTAAGCATGAGAATGGAGGAGAGGATAGATGCTGAAAGCAGAAGTGGGAGATACAAGTTACAGCAGCAGAGGCTAAGATTCAGAGATTAGAAGAAGAACTGAAAAATCTGAAACAGCATAAAGAACTAAAGAACATTTTGGGAATGACATCAGAGACTGCTACCTCAGTCACAAGCAAAGGGGCTGTAGGGAACGAAGGGAAAATGTATGCAGAGGCCCTATCAGACCATCGCGGAGTCCGAGATAAAGAGAGAATCACATCAGGAGCAATCGATGGGACTGTAGAAAATGAAAGAGCTAAGCTATATGTGGAGGCCCTAACAGACCACAGCAGAGCCCAGGAAATCTGAGAAGAGAAAATGACAGGCCACAGAATGTTACAGAGATGGGACACAGCAACAAGGGGTCACAATTGGAAGTTGAAGACTTAGATGAATCACAGAGATGTTTGGAAGTATTTCTTCAGTCAGAGTTGTCAGGAAGTGGAACAATCTGGAGAGTGATGTAGTGGAGGCAGGATCAATACACAGCTTGAAGAAGAGGTATGAAAGTAACATGGAGCAGGAAAAGTGACCTTGTAGCAACCAGTAAAGAGGCGGGACCAGGAGCTATGACTCGGCCCCTGCTACCATAACCACAACTAGGTGAGTAAACACATGCACACACACACAGGATCCATACATAGCTTTAAGCAGAGGTATGATAAAGCTCACGGTTCAGGGAGAGTGACCTAGTAGTGACCAGTGAAGAGGCGGCTCCAGGAGCTTGGACTCGATCCCTGCAACCTCAGCTAGGTGAGTTCAACTAGGTGAGTACAAAGGTTTGCAACAAGACTAGTCCCAGAGCTAAGGGGTATGTCCTACGAGGAGAGGTTAAGGGAACTCGACCTGACGACACTGGAGGACAGGAGAGATAGGGGACGCGTGATAACGACATATAAAATACTGTGAGGAATTGACAAGGTGGACAAAGACATGATGTTTCAGAGATGGGACACAGCAGCAAGGGGACACAGTTGGAAATTGAAGACACAGGTGAATCACAGGGATGTTAGGAAGTATTTCTTCAGCCACAGAGTAGTCAGGAAGTGGAATAGTTTGGGAAGCTATGTAGTGGAGGCAGGATCTATACATAGCTTTAAGAAGAGGTATGATAAAGCACACGGTTCAAGGAGTGACCTAGTAGCGATCAGTGAAGAGGCGGGCCCAGGAGCTGGGACTCGACCCCTGCAACCTCAACTAGGTGAGTACACGCATACACACACACACACACACACACACACACACACACACACACACACACACACACACGCACACACGCTCGCGCGCGCGCGCGCATATATATGTATATATACATGTCGTGCCGAATATGTAAAACTGGCCAATTAGCAAGAACTCATTCAAAATTAAGTCCTTTCTGAAATTTTCTCTTATACGTTTAAAGATATACTTTTTTAATTAATGTTGATGTAAAAATTTATAATTTTGCACCAGAAGAATCTTATAAAACTTACCTAACTTTATCATAACAAGAACAATTTATTTTATCCTAACCCAACTAAATATATTTTAGATTTCTTTACAATAATTTAATACTAAACAAACGCAGTGAAATATATTTTTTTTCGTTAGGTTCAGAATGATTTTGGCGAAATTATTGCATACACAAATTTTCACTTGTCCTATATGGCAAGATGAACGTTGCTATTTAAGCCAAGATCGCAAGTTCTGCCTATTCGGCACGACATATATATATATATATATATATATATATATATATATATATATGTGTGTGTGTGTATATGTGTATATATATATATGTCGTGCCGAATAGGCAGAACTTGCGATCTTGGCTTAAATAGCAACGCTCATCTTGCCATATAGGACAAGTGAAAATTTGTGTATGCAATAATTTCGCCAAAATCGTTCTGAACCTAACGAAAAAAATATATTTCACTGTGTTTGTTTAGTATTAAATTATTGTAAACAAATCTAAAATATATTTAGTTGGGTTAGGCTAAAATAAATTGTTCTTGTTATAATAAGGTTAGGTAAGTTTTCTAAGATTCTTTTGGTTCAAAATTATAAATTTTTACATTCACATTAATGAAAAAAATATATCTTTAAACGTGTAAGAGAAAATTTCAGAAAGGACTTAATTTTAAATGAGTTCTTGCTAATTGACCAGTTTTACTTATTCGGCACGACATATATATATATATATATATATATATATATATATATATATATATATATATATATATATATATATATATATATATTGGTTTGATTTTCATGATTTGGCTTAGAAATCAGCGGTCGGATGAAATGCCTCCCGATAATGGACATTGCACCTGCTGATCCTCCAGACTTGGAAGAGCAAATGGTGAGGGAGTTTGATTTGATCACAGTGAAGTTCTTTCCCTCTAATACCACTCCTCTCCTCCAGCTCATGGACCAGCAGATCATTTCAAACTTCAAAAAACTCTACATCAAAGCAATGTTTCAAAGGTGCTTTAACATAACCTCGGACTCTGAATTGACCCTAAGAGAGTTCTGGAAAGATCACTTCAATATCCTCCATTGTATAAACCTTATAAGTAAGGCTTGGCAGGGAGTGACTTCCAGGATGATTAACTCTGTTTGGAGAAAATTGTGGCCAGAATGTGTTCTCGACAAAGATTTTGAAGAGTTTGAGGCTGACCCTGACAACCCTATGCCAGTTGTGGAGTCTATGTAGATGAATGGTTCAGAGAACCGACATGTTGATAAATTAGACACATGTGCAACTCTTGGGTATCTTTATTGAGGAAACGTTTCGCCACACAGTGGCTTCATCAGTCCATACAAAGGAGAATCTTGAAGAACAGGAGGAGAATGAGGTAATCAGTCCCTCAACCTTGAGTCGATGTGGTCAGTCCATCAATCTTGAATAGAATACGGCATACGTGCTGAGAAGGAGCTTATAAACCGTTGGCAGGAGAGGTGCAGAAGTCATAGGTCGTGTAACATTTGTTCAATGTTGAAGTAGGTCGTGCCCAAGAATTAGGCAAGCGAAGAATTCCCAAGTATTAAGATCCCAAGAAGTTGGACTGATGAAGCCACTGTGTGGCGAAACGTTTCCTCAATAAAGATACCCAAGAGTTGCACATGTGTCTAATTTGTGGAATCTATTGTGGCACTGGGGAAGTCACTGGGGTTGGAGGTTAGTGGGGAGGATGTGGAAGAGTTGGTGGAGGACCACAGTGAAGAGCTAACCACTGAAGAGCTGCTAGACCTTAATCTGCAACAACAACAGACCACAGCTCAGGAAATTGCTGCAGAGGAGGAGGAAGAGAGAGGGAAGAAGTTGCTTTCTTCAGAGATTAAGGAGATGGAAAGATGGAAAGATTTATGGAGGAACATCACCCTGACAAAGCTGTTGCAGGCCGTGTATGCGACATGTTCAATGACAACGTCTTGTCTCATTTTAGGCAAATTTTATAGAAACGCCAGAAACCGACCTTTCTGGAACAATTTTTTGAGTGACGGGTCCAGTGACTCTCAAGCTGGTCCTAGTAACAGTAAAAAACAAAGAAGGGAAGTAACCCTGGAAAAGGACTTGGTACCTGAAGTCTTGAAGGGGATTCCCTTTCCAGACAATAGTAACTCTTCCATCCTCTCCCCTCCTCCCGTCTTCCATACATCAACAACTCTTCAGTGAAGTTATTGTGTTATTCTTCATGTCTCATTGTTTTCTATGTAGATAAGTGTACATTTAATGTAAAAAAAATATTTTTTAAATATTTTTGGGTTTCTGGAACGGATTAATTTGATTAACATTATTTCTTAGGGGGAAAATGGTTGTGAAAATTGTGAATTTTGAATTTCAGCAAACTCTCCGGAGCGGATTAATCACGACATTCAAGGGTCCATATATATATATGTATATATATATATATATATATATATATATATATATATATATATATATATATATATATATATATATATATATATATATATATATATATACATACATATATATATATATATATATATAATTTTTCCTTTATGTTGGTCAGAATGGGACGGTGTGGCAGAGTGTCAGGGTCGTCTACCACATTGGTACTAGCAGTGGCAGTGTTGGTGATGGTTGTCACCGTATATAAGTACGGCAGCAACATGGGAGTGACGAGGTCCGACCTCCACACACCCTCAAAATCCTCAGAGATGAACGGTCAGTGTCTTATAGTTTCTGTTAGGTTAATGCAAATAAGATACCAGATATATTAAGCAAATGTCCTAAATGTGCTTGTAACAGATGAGTTGTAGATGTAAATCCAAATGTTCTCCTGTTAACCCTCTTGGAGTCTAGTTCCTGGGCCTTTTGTGTATCCATAGGTTCTTGAGCTGCCGTCCACAGGATGGATATGAGATATACAATAAACTAGCCACTACAATCCACAGGATAGACATGAGGTACACAATAAACTAGCCACTACAATCTACGGGATAGACATGAGATACACAATAAACTAGCCACTACCATCCACAGGATGGATATGAGGTACACAATAAACTAGCCACTACCATCCACAGGATGGATATGAGGTACACAATAAACTAGCCACTACCATCCACAGGACGGATATGAGGTACACAAAAAACTAACCACTACCAGACACAGGATGGATATGAGGTACACAATAAACTAGCCACTACCATCCACAGGATGGATATGAGATACACAATAAACTAGCCACTACCATCCACACGATGGATATGAGGTACACAATAAACTCGCCACTACCATCCACAGAATGGACATGAGGTACACAATAAACTAGCCACTACCATTCACAGGATGGATATGACGTACACAATAAACTAGCCACTACCATCAACAGGATGGATATGAGGTACACAATAAACTCGCCACTGCCATCCACAGAATGGACATGAGGTACACAATAAACTAGCCACTACCATTCACAGGATGGATATGAGGTACACAATAAACTAGCCACTACCATCAACAGGATGGATATGAGGTACACAATAAACTAGCCACTACCATCCACAGGATGGATATGAGGTACACAATAAACTAGCCACTACCATCCACAGAATGGACATGAGGTACACAATAAACTAGCCACTACCACTGACAGGAAGGATATGAGGTACACAATAAACTAGCCACTACCATCCACAGGATGGATATGAGGTACACAATAAACTAGCCACTACCATCCACAGGATGGATAAGAGGTACAAAATAAACTAGCTACTACCATCCACAGGATGGATATGAGATACAAAATAAACTAGCCACTACCATCCACAGGATGGATATGAGGTACACAATAAACTAGCCACTACCATCAACAGGAAGGATATGAGGAGTACAATAATCTAGCCACTACCATAAACAGGATGGATATGAGGTACACAGTAAACTAGCCACTACCATCAACAGGATGCATATGAGGTACACAATAAACTAGCCACTACCATCCACAAGATGGATATCAGGTGCACAATAAACCAACCACTATCACCCACGGGATGGACATGAGGTCCACAATAAACTAGCCACTACCATCCACAGGATGGATATGAGGTACACAATAAACTAGCCACTACCATTCACAGGATGCATATGAGGTGCACAAAAAACTAGCCACTACCATCCAAAGGATGGATATGAGGTGCACAATAAACTAGACACTACCATCCACAGGACGGATATGAGGTACACAATAAACTAGCCACTACCATCCACAGGATGGATATGAGGTACAGAATAAACTAGTCACTACCATCCACAGGATGGATATGAGGTGCACAACAAACTAGCCACTACCATCCACAGGATGGATATGAGGTACACAATAAACTAGCCACTACCATCCACAGGATGGATATGAGGTACAGAATAAACTAGTCACTACCATCCACAGGATGGATATGAGGTGCACAACAAACTAGCCACTACCATCCACTGGATGGATATGAGGTACAGAATAAACTAGTCACTACCATCCACAGGATGGATATGAGGTGCACAATAAACTAGCCACTACCATCCACACGATGCATATGAGGTACACAATAAACTAGCCACTACCATCCACAGGATGGATGTGAGGTGCACAATAAATTAGCCACTACCATCCACAGGATGGATATGAGGTACACAATAAACTAGTCATTACCATCCACAGGATGGATATGAGGTGCACAACAAACTAGCCACTACCATCCACAGGATGCATATGAGGTACACAAGAAACTAGTCATTACCATCCACAGGATGGATATGAGGTACACAAGAAACTAGTCATTACCATCCACAGGATGGATATGAGGTGCACAACAAACTAGCCACTACCATCCACAGGATGCATATGAGGTACACAATAAATTAGCCACTACCATCCACAGGATGGATGTGAGGTACACAATAAACTAGTCATTACCATCCACAGGATGCATATGAGGTACACAAGAAACTCGCCACTACCATCCAGAGGATAGATATGAGGAGCACAATAAACTAGGCACTACCATTCACAGGATGGATATGAGGTGCACAATAAACTAGCCACTACCATCAACAGGATGCATATGAGGTACACAATAAACTAGCCACTACCATCCACAAGATGGATATGAGGTACACAATAAACTAGCCACTACAATCCACAGGATGGATATGAGGTGCACAATAAACTAGCCGCTACCATCCACAGGATGAATATGAGATACACAATAAACTAGCCACTACCATCCACAGGATGGATGTGAGGTGCACAATAAACTAGCAACTACCATCCACAGGATGGATATGAGGTGCACAATAAACTAGCCACTACCATCCACAGGATGGATATGAGGTACACAATAAACTAGCCACTACCATCCACAGGATGGATATGAGGTGTACAACAAACTAGCCACTACCATCCACAGGATGGATATGAGGTACGCAATAAACTAGCCACTACCATTCACAGGAGGCACATGAGGTGCACAATAAACTAGCCACTACCATCCACAAGATGGATATGAGGTGCACAATAAACTAGACACTACCATCCACAGGATGGATATGAGGTACACAATAAACTAGCCACTACCATCCACAGGATGGATATAAGGTACAGAATAAAATAGTCACTACCATCCACAGGATGGATATGAGGTGTACAATAAACTAGCCACTACCATAAACAGTATGGATATGAGGTGCACAATAAACTAGCCACTACCATCCACACAATGCATATGAGGTACACAATAAGCTTGCCACTACCATCCACAGGATGGATATGGGGTACACAATAAACTAGTCATTACCATGCACAGGATGGATATGGGGTACACAATAAACTAGTCATTACCATGCACAGGATGGATATGATGTGCACAATAAACTAGCCACTACAATCCACAGGATAGATATGAGAAGCACAAAAAACTAGCCACTACCATCCACAGGATGGATATGAGGTACACAATAAACTAGCCACTACCATCCACAGGATGGATATGAGGTACACAATAAACTAGCCACTACCATCCACAGGATGGATATGAGGTACACAATAAACTATACACTACCATTCACATGTTGCATATGAGGTGCAGAGTAAACTATACACTACCATCCACAGGATGGATATGAGGTACACAATAAACTAGCCACTACCATCCACATGATGGATATGAGGTGCACAATAAACTAGCCACTACCATTCACAAGATGGATATGAGGTACAAAATAAACTAGCCACTACCATCCACAGGATGGATATGAGGTGCAAAATAAACTAGCCAGTACCATCCACAGGATGGATATGAGATACACAATAAAATAGCCACTACCATCAACAGGATGGATATGAGGTGCACAATACACTAGCCACTACCATCCACAGGCTGGATATGAGGTACTCAATAAACTAGCGGCTACCATCCACAGGATGGATATGAGGTGCACAATAAACTAGCCACTACCATCCACAGGATGGATATGAGGTTCACAATAAACTAGCCACTACCATCCACAGGCTGGATATGAGGTACACAGTAAACTAGCCACTACCATCCACAGGCTGCATATGAGGTAAACAATAAGCTAGCTACTACCATCCACAAAATGGATATGAGGTACACAATAAACTAGCCACTACCATCCACATGATGGATATGAGGTACACAATAAACTAGCCACTACCATCCACAAGATGGATATGAGGTACACAATAAACTAGCCACTACCATCAACAGGATGGATATGAGGTACACAATAAACTAGCCACTACCATCCAAAGGATGGATATGAGGTACACAATAAACTAGCCATTACTACCCCAGGATGGGTATGAGATACACAATAAACTAGCCACTACCATTCACAGGATGGATATGAGGTACACAATAAACTAGCAACTACCATCCACAAGATGGATATGAGGTACACAATAAACTAGAAACTACCATCCACAGGATGGGTATGAGATACACAATAAACTAGCCACTACCATCCACAGGATGGATATGAGGTACTCATTAAACTAGCCACTACCATCCACAAGATGGATATGAGGTACACAATAAACTAGCCACTACCATCCTCAGGATGGATATGAGGTACACAATAAACTCGCCACTACCATCCACAAGATGGATATGAGGTACACAATAAACTAGCTACTACCATCCACAGGATAGATATGAGGTACACAATAAACTAGCCATTACCATCCACAGGATGGATATGAGGTACACAATAAACTCGCCTCTACCATCCACAAGATGGATATGAGGCACACAATAAACTGGCTACTACCATCCACAAGATGGATATGAGGTACACAATAAACTAGCCACTACCATCCACAGGATGGACATGAGGTACACAATAAACTAGCCACTACCATCTACACGATGGGTATGAGATACACAATAAACTATCCACTACCATCCACAGGATGGATATGAGGTACACAGTAAACTAGCCACTACCATCTACAAGATGGATATGAGGTACAAAATAAACTAGCCACTTCCATCCACAGGATGGATATGAGGTGCAAAATAAACTAGCCAGTACCATCCACAGGATGGATATGAGATACACGATAAACTAGCCACTACCATCCACAGGATGGATATGAGGTGCACAATAAACTAGCCACTACCATCCACAGGCTGGATATGAGGTACTCAATAAACTAGCGGCTACCATCCACAGGATGGATATGAGGTGCACAATAAACTAGCCACTACCATCCACAGGAGGGATATGAGGTACACAATAAACTAGCCACTACCATCCACAGGCTGGATATGAGGTACACAGTAAACTAGCCACTACCATCCACAGGCTGCATATGAGGTACACAATAAACTAGCCACTACCATCCACAAGATGGATATGAGGTACACAATAAACTAGCCACTACCATCCACAGGATGGGTATGAGATACACAATAAACTAGCCACTACCTTCCACAGGATGGATATGAGGTACACAATAAACTAGCCACTACCATCCACAAGATGGATATGAGGTACACAATAAACTAACCACTACCACCCACAGGATGGGTATGAGATACACAATAAACTAGCCACTACCATCCACAGGATGGATAAGAGGTACACAATAAACTAGCAACTACCATCCACAAGATGGATATGAGGTACACAATAAACTAGCCACTACCATCCACAAGATGGGTATGAGATACACAATAAACCAGCCACTACCATCCACAGGATGGATATGAGGTACAAAATAAACTAGCCACTACCATCCACAAGATGGATATGAGGTACACAATAAACTAGCCACTACCATCCACAGGATAGATATGAGGTACACAATAAACTAGCCACTACCATCCACAGGATGGATATGAGGTACAAAATAAACTAGCCACTACCATCCACAAGATGGATATGAGGTACACAATAAACTAGCCACTACCATCCACAGGATAGATATGAGGTACACAATAAACTAGCCACTACCATCCACAGGATGGATATGAGGTACACAATAAACTCGCCACTACCATCCACAGGATGGATATGAGGTACACAATAAACTAGCCACTACCATCCACAAGATGGATATAAGGTACACAATAAACTCGCAACTACCATCCACAAGATGGATATGAGGTACACAATAAACTAGCCACTACCATCCACAGGATGGGTATGAGATACACAATAAACTAGCCACTACCATCCACAGGATTGATATGAGGTACACAATAAACTAGCCACTACCATCCACAAGATGGATATGAGGTACACAATAAACTAGCCACTACCATCCACAGGATAGATATGAGGTACACAATAAACTAGCCACTACCATCCACAGGATGGATATGAGGTACACAATAAACTCGCCACTACCATCCACAGGATGGATATGAGGTACACAATAAACTAGCCACTACCATCCACAAGATGAATATAAGGTACACAATAAACTAGCCACTACCATCCACAGGATGGATATGAGGTACACAATAAACTAGCCACTACCATCCACAAGATGGATATGAGGTACACAATAAACTCGCCACTACCATCCACAAGATGGATATAAGGTACACAATAAACTAGCCACTACCATCCACAAGATGGATATAAGGTACACAATAAACTCGCCACTACCATCCACTAGATGGATATAAGGTACACAATATACTAACCACTACCATCCACAAGATGGATATGAGGTACACAATAAACTAGCTACTACCATCCACAGGATAGATATGAGGTACACAATAAACTGGCTACTACCATCCACAAGATGGATATGAGGTACACAATAAACTAGCCACTACCATCCACAGGATGGACATGAGGTACACAATAAACTAGCCACTACCATCTACACGATGGGTATGAGATACACAATAAACTATCCACTACCATCCACAGGATGGATATGAGGTACACAGTAAACTAGCCACTACCATCTACAAGATGGATATGATGTACAAAATAAACTAGCCACTTCCATCCACAGGATGGATATGAGGTGCAAAATAAACTAGCCAGTACCATCCACAGGATGGATATGAGATACACGATAAACTAGCCACTACCATCCACAGGATGGATATGAGGTGCACAATAAACTAGCCACTACCATCCACAGGCTGGATATGAGGTACTCAATAAACTAGCGGCTACCATCCACAGGATGGACATGAGGTGCACAATAAACTAGCCACTACCATCCACAGGAGGGATATGAGGTACACAATAAACTAGCCACTACCATCCACAGGCTGGATATGAGGTACACAGTAAACTAGCCACTACCATCCACAGGCTGCATATGAGGTACACAATAAACTAGCCACTACCATCCACAAGATGGATATGAGGTACACAATAAACTAGCCACTACCATCCACAGGCTGCATATGAGGTACACAATAAACTAGCCACTACCATCCACAAGATGGATATAAGGTACACAATAAACTAGCCACTACCATCCACAAGATGGATATAAGGTACACAATAAACTAGCCACTACCATCCACAAGATGGATATAAGGCACACAATAAACTAGCCACTACCATCCAGAAGATGGATATAAGGTACACAATAAACTAGCCACTACCATCCACAAGATGGATATAAGGTACACAATAAACTAGCCACTACCATCCACAAGATGGATATAAGGTACACTATAAACTAGCCACTACCATCCACAAGATGGATATAAGGTACACAATAAACTAGCCACTACCATCCACAAGATGGATATAAGGTACGCAATAAACTAGCCACTACCATCCACAAGATGGATATAAGGTACACAATAAACTCGCCACTACCATCCACAAGATGGATATAAGGTACACAATAAACTAGCCACTACCATCCACAAGATGGATATATGGTACACAATAAACTAGCCACTACCATCCACAAGATGGATATAAGATACACAATAATCTAGCCACTACCATCCACAAGATGGATATAAAGTACACAATAAACTAGCCACTACCATCCACAAGATGGATATAAGGTACACAATAAACTAGCCACTACCATCCACAAGATGGATATAAGGTACACAATAAACTAGCCACTACCATCCACAAGATGGATATGAGGTACACAATAAACTAGCCACTACCATCCACAAGATGGATATAAGGTACACAATAAACTCGCCACTACCATCCACAAGATGGATATAAGGTACACAATAAACTAGCCACTACCATCCACAAGATGGATATAAGGTACACAATAAACTAGCCACTACCATCCACAAGATGGATATAAGGTACACAATAAACTAGCCACTACCATCCACAAGATGGATATAAGGTACACAATAAACTAGCCACTACCATCCACAAGATGGATATGAGGTACACAATAAACTAGCCACTACCATCCACAAAATGGATATAAGGTACACAATAAACTAGCCACTACCATCCACAAGATGGATATGAGGTACACAATAAACTAGCCACTACCATCCACAAGATGGATATAAGGTACACAATAAACTAGCCACTACCATCCACAAGATGGATATAAGGTACACAATAAACTAGCCACTACCATCCACAAGATGGATATAAGGTACACAATAAACTAGCCACTACCATCCACAAGATGGATATGAGGTTCACAATAAACTAGCCACTACCATCCACAAGATGGATATGAGGTACACAATAAACTAGCCACTACCATCCACAAGATGGATATAAGGTACACAATAAACTAGCCACTACCATCCACAAGATGGATATAAGGTACACAATAAACTAGCCACTACCATCCACAAGATGGATATGAGGTACACAATAAACTAGCCACTACCATCCACAAGATGGATATAAGGTACACAATAAACTAGCCACTACCATCCACAAGATGGATATAAGGTACACTATAAACTAGCCACTACCATCCACAAGATGGATATGAGGTACACAATAAACTAGCCACTACCATCCACAAGATGGATATAAGGTACACAATAAACTCGCCACTACCATCCACAAGATGGATATAAGGTACACAATAAACTAGCCACTACCATCCACAAGATGGATATAAGGTACACAATAAACTAGCCACTATCATCCACAAGATGGATATAAGGTACACAATAAACTAGCCACTACCATCCACAAGATGGATATAAGGTACACAATAAACTAGCCACTACCATCCACAAGATGGATATGAGGTGCACAATAAACTAGCCACTACCATCCACAGGCTGGATATGAGGTACTCAATAAACTAGCGGCTACCATCCACAGGATGGATATGAGGTGCACAATAAACTAGCCACTACCATCCACAGGAGGGATATGAGGTACACAATAAACTAGCCACTACCATCCACAGGCTGGATATGAGGTACACAGTAAACTAGCCACTACCATCCACAGGCTGCATATGAGGTACACAATAAACTAGCCACTACCATCCACAAGATGGATATGAGGTACACAATAAACTAGCCACTACCATCCACAGGATGGGTATGAGATACACAATAAACTAGCCACTACCTTCCACATGATGGATATGAGGTACACAATAAACTAGCCACTACCATCCACAAGATGGATATGAGGTACACAATAAACTAACCACTACCACCCACAGGATGGGTATGAGATACACAATAAACTAGCCACTACCATCCACAGGATGGATAAGAGGTACACAATAAACTAGCAACTACCATCCACAAGATGGATATGAGGTACACAATAAACTAGCCACTACCATCCACAAGATGGGTATGAGATACACAATAAACCAGCCACTACCATCCACAGGATGGATATGAGGTACAAAATAAACTAGCCACTACCATCCACAAGATGGATATGAGGTACACAATAAACTAGCCACTACCATCCACAGGATAGATATGAGGTACACAATAAACTAGCCACTACCATCCACAGGATGGATATGAGGTACAAAATAAACTAGCCACTACCATCCACAAGATGGATATGAGGTACACAATAAACTAGCCACTACCATCCACAGGATAGATATGAGGTACACAATAAACTAGCCACTACCATCCACAGGATGGATATGAGGTACACAATAAACTCGCCACTACCATCCACAGGATGGATATGAGGTACACAATAAACTAGCCACTACCATCCACAAGATGGATATAAGGTACACAATAAACTCGCAACTACCATCCACAAGATGGATATGAGGTACACAATAAACTAGCCACTACCATCCACAGGATGGGTATGAGATACACAATAAACTAGCCACTACCATCCACAGGATTGATATGAGGTACACAATAAACTAGCCACTACCATCCACAAGATGGATATGAGGTACACAATAAACTAGCCACTACCATCCACAGGATAGATATGAGGTACACAATAAACTAGCCACTACCATCCACAGGATGGATATGAGGTACACAATAAACTCGCCACTACCATCCACAGGATGGATATGAGGTACACAATAAACTAGCCACTACCATCCACAAGATGAATATAAGGTACACAATAAACTAGCCACTACCATCCACAGGATGGATATGAGGTACACAATAAACTAGCCACTACCATCCACAAGATGGATATGAGGTACACAATAAACTCGCCACTACCATCCACAAGATGGATATAAGGTACACAATAAACTAGCCACTACCATCCACAAGATGGATATAAGGTACACAATAAACTCGCCACTACCATCCACTAGATGGATATAAGGTACACAATATACTAACCACTACCATCCACAAGATGGATATGAGGTACACAATAAACTAGCTACTACCATCCACAGGATAGATATGAGGTACACAATAAACTGGCTACTACCATCCACAAGATGGATATGAGGTACACAATAAACTAGCCACTACCATCCACAGGATGGACATGAGGTACACAATAAACTAGCCACTACCATCTACACGATGGGTATGAGATACACAATAAACTATCCACTACCATCCACAGGATGGATATGAGGTACACAGTAAACTAGCCACTACCATCTACAAGATGGATATGATGTACAAAATAAACTAGCCACTTCCATCCACAGGATGGATATGAGGTGCAAAATAAACTAGCCAGTACCATCCACAGGATGGATATGAGATACACGATAAACTAGCCACTACCATCCACAGGATGGATATGAGGTGCACAATAAACTAGCCACTACCATCCACAGGCTGGATATGAGGTACTCAATAAACTAGCGGCTACCATCCACAGGATGGACATGAGGTGCACAATAAACTAGCCACTACCATCCACAGGAGGGATATGAGGTACACAATAAACTAGCCACTACCATCCACAGGCTGGATATGAGGTACACAGTAAACTAGCCACTACCATCCACAGGCTGCATATGAGGTACACAATAAACTAGTCACTACCATCCACAAGATGGATATGAGGTACACAATAAACTAGCCACTACCATCCACAGGCTGCATATGAGGTACACAATAAACTAGCCACTACCATCCACAAGATGGATATAAGGTACACAATAAACTAGCCACTACCATCCACAAGATGGATATAAGGTACACAATAAACTAGCCACTACCATCCACAAGATGGATATAAGGCACACAATAAACTAGCCACTACCATCCAGAAGATGGATATAAGGTACACAATAAACTAGCCACTACCATCCACAAGATGGATATAAGGTACACAATAAACTAGCCACTACCATCCACAAGATGGATATAAGGTACACTATAAACTAGCCACTACCATCCACAAGATGGATATAAGGTACACAATAAACTAGCCACTACCATCCACAAGATGGATATAAGGTACGCAATAAACTAGCCACTACCATCCACAAGATGGATATAAGGTACACAATAAACTCGCCACTACCATCCACAAGATGGATATAAGGTACACAATAAACTAGCCACTACCATCCACAAGATGGATATATGGTACACAATAAACTAGCCACTACCATCCACAAGATGGATATAAGATACACAATAATCTAGCCACTACCATCCACAAGATGGATATAAAGTACACAATAAACTAGCCACTACCATCCACAAGATGGATATAAGGTACACAATAAACTAGCCACTACCATCCACAAGATGGATATAAGGTACACAATAAACTAGCCACTACCATCCACAAGATGGATATGAGGTACACAATAAACTAGCCACTACCATCCACAAGATGGATATAAGGTACACAATAAACTCGCCACTACCATCCACAAGATGGATATAAGGTACACAATAAACTAGCCACTACCATCCACAAGATGGATATAAGGTACACAATAAACTAGCCACTACCATCCACAAGATGGATATAAGGTACACAATAAACTAGCCACTACCATCCACAAGATGGATATAAGGTACACAATAAACTAGCCACTACCATCCACAAGATGGATATGAGGTACACAATAAACTAGCCACTACCATCCACAAAATGGATATAAGGTACACAATAAACTAGCCACTACCATCCACAAGATGGATATGAGGTACACAATAAACTAGCCACTACCATCCACAAGATGGATATAAGGTACACAATAAACTAGCCACTACCATCCACAAGATGGATATAAGGTACACAATAAACTAGCCACTACCATCCACAAGATGGATATAAGGTACACAATAAACTAGCCACTACCATCCACAAGATGGATATGAGGTTCACAATAAACTAGCCACTACCATCCACAAGATGGATATGAGGTACACAATAAACTAGCCACTACCATCCACAAGATGGATATAAGGTACACAATAAACTAGCCACTACCATCCACAAGATGGATATAAGGTACACAATAAACTAGCCACTACCATCCACAAGATGGATATGAGGTACACAATAAACTAGCCACTACCATCCACAAGATGGATATAAGGTACACAATAAACTAGCCACTACCATCCACAAGATGGATATAAGGTACACTATAAACTAGCCACTACCATCCACAAGATGGATATGAGGTACACAATAAACTAGCCACTACCATCCACAAGATGGATATAAGGTACACAATAAACTCGCCACTACCATCCACAAGATGGATATAAGGTACACAATAAACTAGCCACTACCATCCACAAGATGGATATAAGGTACACAATAAACTAGCCACTATCATCCACAAGATGGATATAAGGTACACAATAAACTAGCCACTACCATCCACAAGATGGATATAAGGTACACAATAAACTAGCCACTACCATCCACAAGATGGATATAAGGTACACAATAAACTAGGCACTTCGATGGCAAAATATAATTTAATATGTTAGGTACAGTAGTGTGCATATTAACTGGGACAGTGATGAAATAAAGCATTGATTTGAAAAATACGTGACAATGGTATGACAGATAATTTGATTTAATAATGAATGCTACAACCTGCAGCAGAGTCGATCAATGTTGATCACGGGTTCCCAAGTTTCTGGTCGTGGTTCCAGGTCCCAAGTTCCTGGTCGTGGTTCCAGGTCCCAAGTTCCTGGTCGTGGTTCCAGGTCCCAAGTTCCTGGTCGTGGTTCCAGGTCCCAAGTTCCTGGTCGTGGTTCCAGGTCCCAAGTTCCTGGTCGTGGTTCCAGGTCCCAAGTTCCTGGTCATGGTTCCAGGTCCCAAGTTCCTGGTCATGGTTCCAGGTCCCAAGTTCCTGGTCATGGTTCCAGGTCCCAAGTTCCTGGTCGTGGTTCTAGGTCCCAAGTTCCTGGTCATGGTTCCAGGTCCCAAGTTCCTGGTCGTGGTTCTAGGTCCCAAGTTCCTGGTCATGGTTCCAGGTCCCAAGTTCCTGGTCATGGTTCCAGGTCCCAAGTTCCTGGTCGTGGTTCCATGTAAAAAGAACAGCAGCAATTAGCTTCTCCACAGTTGAACATAACGTAAAAAAGGAGGATCACTGCAGCAGGCCTACTGGTCCATACTAGGCAGGTCCCTCTCAAACCCAAAACCACTTACAAATATATTTACTCGACACATTTTTAATGCTACCCACAAGAAATAAGTTTTGATAATCTTATTTAGTCATGTGGATGTCTCACTCAACTCCAACCTTTCTAATTAGTGAATTTAGCTAAATTAAATTTTAATCTGCCCAAGTTTTAGCTTCAATAACCCTACTAGGTACACTTCCACTCATCCACTACTAGGTACACTTCCACTCATCCACTACTAGGTACACTTCCACTCATCCACTACTAGGTACACTTCCACTCATCCACTACTAGGTACACTTCCACTCATCCACTACTAGGTACACTTCCACTCATCCACTACTAGGTACACTTCCACTCATCCACTACTAGGTACACTTCCACTCATCCACTACTAGGTACACTTCCACTCATCCACTACTAGGTACACTTCCACTCATCCACTACTAGGTACACTTCCACTCATCCACTACTAGGTACACTTCCACTCATCCACTACTAGGTACACTTCCACTCATCCACTACTAGGTACACTTCCACTCATCCACTACTAGGTACACTTCCACTCATCCACTACTAGGTACACTTCCACTCATCCACTACTAGGTTAACTCTTCCACTCACCCACTTCTAGGTAGGCTGTTCCACTCACCCACTTCTAGGTAGGCTGTTCCACTCACCCACTTCTAGGTAGGCTGTTCCACTCACCCACTTCCAGGTAGGCTGTTCCACTCACCCACTTCTAGGTAGGCTGTTCCACTCACCCACTTCTAGGTAGGCTGTTCCACTCACCCACTTCTAGGTAGGCTGTTCCACTCACCCACTTCTAGGTAGGCTGTTCCACTCACCCACTTCTAGGTAGGCTGTTCCACTCACCCACTTCTAGGTAGGCTGTTCCACTCACCCACTTCTAGGTAGGCTGTTCCACTCACCCACTTCTAGGTAGGCTGTTCCACTCACCCACTTCTAGGTAGGCTGTTCCACTCAACCACTTCTAGGTAGGCTGTTCCACTCACCCACTTCTAGGTAGGCTGTTCCACTCACCCACTTCTAGGTAGGCTGTTCCACTCACCCACTTCTAGGTAGGCTGTTCCACTCACCCACTTCTAGGTAGGCTGTTCCACTCACCCACTTCTAGGTAGGCTGTTCCACTCACCCACTTCTAGGTAGGCTGTTCCACTCACCCACTTCTAGGTAGGCTGTTCCACTCACCCACTTCTAGGTAGGCTGTTCCACTCACCCACTTCTAGGTAGGCTGTTCCACTCACCCACTTCTATGTAGGCTGTTCAACTCACCCACTTCTAGGTAGACTGTTCCACTCACCCACTTCTAGGTAATATTCCACTCACCCACTTCTAGGTAGACTGTTCCACTCACCCACTTCTAGGTAATATTCCACTCACCCACTTCTAGGTAGACTGTTCCACTCACCCACTTCTAGGTAGACTGTTCCACTCACCCACTTCTAGGTAGATGTTCCACTCACCCACTTCTATGTAGGCTGTTCCACTCACCCACTTCTAGGTAGACTGTTCCACTCACCCATTTCTAGGTAATATTCCACTCACCCACTTCTAGGTAGACTGTTCCACTCACCCACTTCTAGGTAGATGTTCCACTCACCCACTTCTAGGTAGACTGTTCTACTCACCCACTTCTAGGTAGATGTTCCACTCACCCACTTCTAGGTAGACTGTTCCACTCACCCACTTCTAGGTAGATTGTTCCACTCACCCACTTCTAGGTAGACTGTTCCACTCACCCACTTCTAGGTAGACTGTTCCACTCACCCACTTCTAGGTAGACTGTTCCACTCACCCACTACTAGGTAGACTGTTCCACTCACCCACTTCTAGGTAGACTGTTCCACTCACCCACTTCTAGGTAGACTGTTCCACTCACCCACTTCTAGGTAGACTGTTCCACTCACCCACTTCTAGGTAGACTGTTCCACTCACTCACTTCTAGGTAGACTGTTCCACTCACGCACTTCTAGGTAGACTGTTCCACTCACGCACTACTAGGTAGACTGTTCAACTCACCCACTTCTAGGTAGTCTGTTCCACTCACTCACTTCTAGGTAGACTGTTCCACTCACCCACTTCTAGGTAGACTGTTCCACTCACCCACTTCTAGGTAGACTGTTCCACTCACGCACTTCTAGGTAGACTGTTCCACTCACGCACTTCTAGGTAGACTGTTCCACTCACCCACTTCTAGGTAGACTGTTCCACTCACCCACTTCTAGGTAGACTGTTCCACTCACTCACTTCTAGGTAGACTGTTCCACTCACCCACTACTAGGTAGACTGTTCCACTCACCCACTTCTAGGTAGACTGTTCCACTCACCCACTTCTAGGTAGACTGTTCCACTCACTCACTTCTAGGTAGACTGTTCCACTCACCCACTTCTAGGTAGACTGTTCCACTCACCCTCTTCTAGGTAGACTGTTCCACTCACCCACTTCTAGGTAGACTTCCACTCACCCACTTCTAGGTAGACTGTTCCACTCACTCACTTCTAGGTAGACTGTTCCACTCACCCACTTCTAGGTAGACTGTTCCACTCACCCACTTCTAGGTAGACTGTTCCACTCACCCACTTCTGTGTAGACTGTTCCACTCACCCACTTCTAGGTAGACTGTTCCACTCACCCACTTCTAGGTAGACTGTTCCACTCACTCACTTCTAGGTAGACTGTTCCACTCACCCACTTCTAGGTAGACTTCCACTCACCCACTTCTAGGTAGACTGTTCCACTCACTCACTTCTAGGTAGACTGTTCCACTCACCCACTTCTAGGTAGACTGTTCCACTCACCCACTTCTAGGTAGACTGTTCCACTCACCCACTTCTGTGTAGACTGTTCCACTCACCCACTTCTAGGTAGACTGTTCCACTCACCCACTTCTAGGTAGACTGTTCCACTCACTCACTTCTAGGTAGACTGTTCCACTCACCCACTTCTAGGTAGACTGTTCCACTCACCCTCTTCTAGGTAGACTGTTCCACTCACCCACTTCTAGGTAGACTTCCACTCACCCACTTCTAGGTAGACTGTTGCACTCACTCACTTCTAGGTAGACTGTTCCACTCACCCACTTCTAGGTAGACTGTTCCACTCACCCACTTCTATGTAGACTGTTCCACTCACTCACTTCTAGGTAGACTGTTCCACTCACCCACTTCTAGGTATACTGTTCCACTCACCCACTTCTAGGTAGACTGTTCCACTCACTCACTTCTAGGTAGACTGTTCCACTCACCCTCTTCTAGGTAGACTGTTCCACTCACCCACTTCTAGGTAGACTGTTCCACTCACCCACTTCTAGGTAGACTGTTCCACTCACTCACTTCTAGGTAGACTGTTCCACTCACCCTCTTCTAGGTAGACTGTTCCACTCACCCACTTCTAGGTAGACTGTTCCACTCACCCACTTCTAGGTAGACTGTTCCACTCACTCACTTCTAGGTATACTGTTCCACTCACCCTCTTCTAGGTAGACTGTTCCACTCACCCACTTCTAGGTAGACTGTTCCACTCACTCACTTCTAGGTATACTGTTCCACTCACCCTCTTCTAGGTAGACTGTTCCACTCACCCACTTCTAGGTAGACTGTTCCACTCACTCACTTCTAGGTAGACTGTTCCACTCACCCTCTTCTAGGTAGACTGTTCCACTCACCCACTTCTAGGTAGACTGTTCCACTCACTCACTTCTAGGTATACTGTTCCACTCACCCTCTTCTAGGTAGACTGTTCCACTCACCCACTTCTAGGTAGACTGTTCCACTCACTTCTAGGTAGACTGTTCCACTCACCCTCTTCTAGGTAGACTGTTCCACTCACCCACTTCTAGGTAGACTGTTCCACTCACCCACTACTTACTATCATATATCCTTTCTAAATCTAAACTTATCCAATTTGAATCCACCTATCCAAACTGAATCCAACAGTTATTACAGTAACTGACTTCAAACTTCAGGTGAGGTCAACCGGAGCGACGGCCCCGTCGCTGGAAGTCAAGATAACTATCAACCCAGGAACGTCAGACTGACAGATGAGACCTTCGCTGGGAGGCAGCAAGACGACCCGGAGCTGATCCAGTACATATGTTACCATCTGCACCGGCCCTCCAGCCTCCCTTACAACCTTAGTAAACCTCAAGTAAATGACCACTCACAGTACGGACAGTCTCTTCACTTGATGAATAACATACTACACGGCATGGTGAGTACATAAGGTGGAGCACTGCAGTTGGCCTACTGGCCCAGACTAGACAGGTCTTTCTCAAACCCAAACAAACTAACAAGCATATTTGCCCAACCCATTTTTAATGCTACCAATAAAACTGATAGCTCTATTGACTAATAGGGTTAGAACCTTTGGTGAGCCGTAAAACTCATACGCCATGGGTTCTAACACCACCCGTTCCCTAGTCATAACAATAATAATAATAATAATAATAATAATAATAATAATAAAAATAATCTTTATTTCTGAAAGTACATGATACAACTTATACAGACCATAACTGACACCAGTGATATACTATATAGAAAGTCTCTGATTATATAGAGCATTTCCTGCAACTTAGGTTAATTTTGTCTCCCAGGATGCCACCCACACCAGTCGACTAACACCCAAGTACTTACTGCTAGGTGGACAGGGACAGCAGGTGTAAGAAAACACGCCCCAATAAGGGGCGTGTAAGGAACCTTCCGTATGAAGATAGACTTAAAGCCTTAAATCTCCACTCTCTGGAGAGGCGTAGAATGAGGGAAGATATCATTGAAGTGTATAAGTGGATGATGGGCATAAACAAGGGAGACATTAATAAAGTACTGAGGGTGTCGAACCAGGTAAGAACCAGAAACAATGGATTTAAGTTGGATAAATTTAGATTTAGAAAGGATATAGGTAAGTACTGGTTTTCTAACAGAGTTGTAGATGCGTGGAACAGTCTTCCCAGTGGGGTGATAGAGGCTAGGACCTTGGGTAGCTTTAAGAAGAGACTGGACAAATATATGAGTGGGAGGGGCTGGGTTTGATTGGTGTCATTGGGTACGGGAGTTATTTCTTGGGTAGCTTAAGCTAGAGGTCGTTTTGATAAGGACCTGCCTCGCATGGGCCAGTAGGCCTTCTGCAGTGTTCCTCCATTCTTATGTTCTTATGTAATCTTTCCAGTCGTACCGGGGATCGAACCACGGACCTCAGTGTGTGAGCTGAGTGCGCTAGCGATCGAGCTACGGGACACTCCAGGTCGCACTAGCGATGCAGCTTTTCTACTGAGTACGAGATGCTTTATGTCTCTCTGTGTCAGGTATATCATGGTTATATCGATTCCAGGCTGAGGGAATGGTTACCTCAAACTCATGATTTTCACCATTCTTCTTTTGTTTAGGACTGATGAAGTCACTGTGTGACGAAACGTTTCCTCAACAAAGATACCCAAGTGTTATACATGTGTCTAATTCATCATCTTGATTCAGAGATGTGATGAATGGTTTGAAAAACCGACAAGTTGAAGATTGAGACACTTATGCAGCATATGGGAATCTTTATTCAGGAAACGTTTCGCCACACAGTGGCTTCTTCAGTCCAATATAAAGAGGAAGGCGTAAGGAGAGGAGGAGAATGAGGTAATCAGTCCCTCAACCTGGAGTCGATGTGTTCAGTCCATCAATCTTGTAGAATGTACAGCATAGGGCCGTGGAAGTGGCTTATATACTGTAGAGATGTGAGGTGAAGCAGGTGGAGGCGGGGTCATAGTGGTACCATCCACTAGTCGAAGTAGGTCTTCGTCCAAAGGTTGAACAAGTGTTGAAGAATTCTTTGTAACAAGATCCCATGATGCTGCAGTGTCTGACAGTTGTGATGAATGGTTTGAAAAACCGACAAGTTGAAGATTGAGACACTTATGTGGCGAAACGTTTCCTGAATAAAGATTCCCATATGCTGCATAAGTGTCTCAATCTTCAACTTGTCGGTTTTTCAAACCATTCATCACAACTGTCAGACACTGCAGCATCATGGGATCTTGTTACAAAGAATTCTTCAACACTTGTTCAACCTTTGGACGAAGACCTACTTCGACTAGTGGATGGTACCACTATGACCCCGCCTCCACCTGCTTCACCTCACATCTCTACAGTATATAAGCCACTTCTACGGCCCTATGCTGTACATTCTACAAGATTGATGGACTGAACACATCGACTCCAGGTTGAGGGACTGATTACCTCATTCTCCTCCTCTCCTTACGCCTTCCTCTTTGTATTGGACTGAAGAAGCCACTGTGTGGCGAAACGTTTCCTGAATAAAGATTCCCATTTGCTGCATAAGTGTCTCAATCTTCAACTTGATTCAGAGAACCATTTATCTCTATCATATGTGTTCGTTTGTACCTATGTGTGTGTCGTTCACTCATTATTCTCACATGTTCAGTGATCAGTTTGTTTATCAGTCACGGGATACGTGATTTATGAAAAAAAAAGATGGAAGATAGTATTGGCCTGTTGTGACGACAGCCTAGCATGGGCCAGTAGGCCTTATGTAGTGCCCCTTCTTTCTTATGTTTACATATCTGACCCTTTTATAATGCGTTTTGCAGCCACACTATCAGTTAGCCTTACCCGTGGTTAAGAGTTAGAGTTCCGAAGAACTAGACACATGTACAACATCGGGTATCTTTATTTGCGGACGTTCCGCCATCCAGTGGCTTTATCAATACAAGAATATTAATGTAAAGACAGTAGAACTATATACAAAAGGTGAGGTAATCAGTCCCTCAGTCTTGGAGTTGGTGTGAAGAGCACCGTAGTCTTGAAGACTCTGAAACATAGGCATTACTGTACATGTCCTCAGAATTAAGATTCCATGATGTTGCAGTGTCTGACAAGTTGTGTACGAATGGTATATAATACCGACAAGATGAGAGTAAGACACATGTGAACATCAAAATGGTATACAGTACCGACAGGTTGTTAGGTAAGACACATATGCAACAGTTAGACAACTTTATTCCGAAACGTTTCGCCTACACAGTAGGCTTCTTCAGTCGAATACAGAAAGTAGGCAGGAACAGTAGAGATGTGAAGACGATGTAATCAGTCCATCACCCTTAAAGTCGTAGAATTTGAGGTTGTCAGTCCCTCGGCCTGAACTTCTCCAGGCCGAGGGACTGACAACCTCAAATTCTACGACTTTAAGGGTGATGGACTGATTACATCGTCTTCACATCTCTACTGTTCCTGCCTACTTTCTGTATTCGACTGAAGAAGCCTACTGTGTAGGCGAAACGTTTCGGAATAAAGTTGTCTAACTGTTGCATATGTGTCTTACCTAACAACCTGTCGGTACTGTATACCATTTTGATGTTCATCTTGTCAGACACTGCAACACGTGGCATCTTGGTACAGAAAACACCTTGGACAAGCTTTTCAAGTGAGAAGGGTTGGATCTGAGAGGGACATGACCTCTCAGTTGCCTCTGACTACTACTACTACTACTACCCTGCACCTCTCCTTCCGACAGTATTTAAGTCTCCGCACTGTCGCTTGATCTTCAGATAGTTCCTGACTATGGAACTGAACTTCTCCAGGCCGAGGGACTGACAACCTCAAATTCTACGACTTTAAGGGTGATGGACTGATTACATCGTCTTCACATCTCTACTGTTCCTGCCTACTTTCTGTATTCGACTGAAGAAGCCTACTGTGTAGGCGAAACGTTTCGGAATAAAGTTGTCTAACTGTTGCATATGTGTCTTACCTAACAACCTGTCGGTACTGTATACCATTTTGATGTTCATCTTGTCAGACACTGCAACACGTGGCATCTTGGTACAGAAAACACCTTGGACAAGCTTTTCAAGTGAGAAGGGTTGGATCTGAGAGGGACATGACCTCTCAGTTGCCTCTGACTACTACTACTACTACTACCCTGCACCTCTCCTTCCGACAGTATTTAAGTCTCCGCACTGTCGCTTGATCTTCAGATAGTTCCTGACTATGGAACTGAACTTCTCCAGGCCGAGGGACTGACAACCTCAAATTCTACGACTTTAAGGGTGATGGACTGATTACATCGTCTTCACATCTCTACTGTTCCTGCCTACTTTCTGTATTCGACTGAAGAAGCCTACTGTGTAGGCGAAACGTTTCGGAATAAAGTTGTCTAACTGTTGCATATGTGTCTTACCTAAGACACATGTGCAACATCTGGGTATCTTTATTGTAGACGTTTCGCCATCCAGTGGCTTTATCAATACAAATTCCAGGACATAACTTGAAGACAGTAGAACTATGTACAGAAGATGAGGTAATCAGTCCCTCAACCTAGGAGTAGGTGCGAACAGCACCATAGTCGTGGAGATTCTGAAGCAGAAGAAAGAATCCTGGCGCTTATATAGTAACGTCAGGTGAAGCAGACGAGGGCAAATTCACTGGTGGGCGGGATTCCCCAGTGGAAGTAGGTCCTTCCCAAAGAGATGGGTTAGTTGTAGTAGTAGTTGTCGTAGTTGTCGGTATTATATACCATTCGTACACAACTTGTCAGACACTGCAACATCATGGAATCTTAATTCTGAGGACATGTACATAACCTTCACAACTACGACAACTACTACTACAACTAACCCATCTCTTTGGGAAGGACCTACTTCCACTGGGGAATCCCGCCCACCAGTGAATTTGCCCTCGTCTGCTTCACCTGACGTTACTATATAAGCGCCAGGATTCTTTCTTCTGCTTCAGAATCTCCACGACTATGGTGCTGTTCGCACCTACTCCTAGGTTGAGGGACTGATTACCTCATCTTCTGTACATAGTTCTACTGTCTTCAAGTTATGTCCTGGAATTTGTATTGATAAAGCCACTGGATGGCGAAACGTCTACAATAAAGATACCCAGATGTTGCACATGTGTCTTACTCTCATCTTGTCGGTATTATATACCATTCGTACACAGTAACCAGTGTTGTTAGGTAAGACACATATGCAACAGTTAGACAACTTTATTCCGAAACGTTGCATATGTCTAACTGTTGCATATGTGTCTTACCTAACAACCTGTCGGTATTGTATACCATTTTGATGTTCACAGTAACCAGTAGACTCAATACCAACCGTCTGTGTGAATCACTGACTGTTATTCACGTTGCTGCTGATCATAGCATGTTTTTGAACACCGCTCACCCCTAGGCACTGGTGGGTCAGTCTGAGATAGAGAGCAGAGAGAGGCAGGGCGGTTGATGGTGCTTCCCATGCTTTCCGTAATAATTATACGTACTAACCAGCCTATGTGAGTGTTTATACTCCATCCACGTTATCGAACCCACATGACATCGCTGCTGCTGCTACTTCACTTGTCCGTTGCACTCTCAGCACAGGCATGAAGACTGGCGCTTATATACTGACGTCAGGTGAAGGACGTGTAGCAGACGAGGACATTACCTCTGGTAGGCGCGATTACCCAATGGAAGCAGATCATACCCAGGGATGGGCCAGTAGTAAGCAAGAAGGTTGTGGTGATGTCCTCTGTACCAAGATTCTATGATGTTGCAGTGTCTGACATGGTGTACATACAGTAGCAGTACTGTTATCGGGGATGACTGCCCCGATGCTGAGTAACATCCCATCCAATGGATACAGTAATCCTAATCCACTCTTGTGTCACAGAAAGGAGGCTTCTTCGTGGAGGTGGGAGCCATGGATGGAGAAATTTTTAGCAACACACTCTACTTAGAGCAGCACTTCCAGTGGACGGGACTCCTCATAGAGCCTTACCCAGTGACCTACAGAGAGCTCCTCCACAAACACCGTAGAGCTTACTCAATTAATGCTGCTCTCTCTCTCACTCACACCTCAGCATCCATGAAACTCAAGTAGGTTTGTGAGGAACAACCCACACTGACTTCCACAAAATAATAATAATTATTAAAATACTAACATCAATAATAATAATATAACTAATTTTAATAATAACAATAACAAATAATAATAATGATACTACTACTAACATGAATAATAATAATAATAATTTAGTAGTTATTGTGTAGATAAATGGAAATACTCTTAGTGTATAAACACTGAGAAATACAGTATATATACACTCTTCATAATTTATTTTCTCGTCATGGCTACCCTTCCCATTTCACAGACTCTGACTTCTCACGTAATAAACGGACTTTCTTCTCTCCCAAACTCTCTACTCCTGGGAACTCTCCTGTCTTCTGCCTTCTCTATATTTCCAGTCTTTCTAATTTCAACAACTCTCTCCGTTCCTTAAACATCAAACTTACTTTCCGCCAGACTAACACTCTTCGCACTAATCTCGTTCATACCTCTCCTCCCTGTACAGATGTTCCTGGTGTCTACTCTATTTCTTGTTCATCTTGTCCTTTTCAGTACTTTGGAGAAACTGCTTTGTATTGGACTGATGTAGCCACTGTGTGGCGAAACGTTTCCTTAATAAATGTTCCCATATGCTGCATAAGTGTCACAGCTTTCCTTGTATGAATCTTAGTCGTGGCTTTGTCTCTGTAGATGCCTTCCTCTCCCACTACATTGTAAAATGCTCCAAACTTCAGAACACCCGTGACTTAACCTGATTTGTTTTTCTCCTCTCTGTTCCCCTTTCCTTTTTTTTTTTTTTTCTTCTTTGGGTTTTCTTTCTTCTGCCTTGGGTGTTTGGTTCTTTTTATTTCCTTCCCTGTTTTTGTTCCTACCCTACAAAGGGTAGTCTTAGACTCCACCACTACTACCTTTCTACTTCCTTTCCTACTACCTCTCTTGCTTCCAGTAATGTCTGTTGGTCTACGTATACTCCCTCCTTCCTGTTAGTGTGACTTTGTAAATTGTCCAAGTCGGACCGAAATGTCGCTGTAAGCTCCTCTTTCCTATGTGATGATTATGTGTATTGTTCCAGTCAATATGCTCAGTGTATATGACCCCCAGCTGGGGTTTTTGGTCATCTAACCGAGGCCTTCCGATGGCTTATGTGTACCTCCTTATTCAATAGACCAGACGGAGGACATGGTTCGTTGAGTGCCCTGGACAAGAAGGGCATCCCGGTTAAGGCCTTCCCCCTGTTCTCAGTCTTTCTGGCTCTCAACGTTACAGTCGTCGACTTCTTGTCCCTTGACATCGAAGGAGCCGAAGTTAAGGTCTGTGGAGAATAATTACACCGCCTCTTATGGTGGCCTAGACACAACTCATACATAGAAGACAGAAGCAATGGCAATGTTATGGTCCAACTTGGTCCATTGATTAGTCAAGGGTCCAAGTCGGACCGAAACGTTGTCATAGTTTCTCCTATGTGAGGGTTGAAGATTGAGACACTTAAGCAACATATGGGAATCTTTATTGAAGAAACGTTTCGCCACACAGTGGCTTCATCAGTCCAATACAAAGCAGAAAGTTGTTAGGAGAGGAGGAGTTTGAGGCAATCAGTCCCTCAGCCTGGAATCAATGTTTTCAGTCCACCAATCTTGTAGAAAGTACAGCATAGGACCAGAGAAGTGGTTTATATACTGTAGACAGATGAGTCGAAGCAGGAGGCGGCGGGATCACAGTGGAATCATCTACTAGTGTAAGTAAGTCTTCGTCCAAAAGGTTGGACAAGTGTTGAAGAATTTTTTGTATCAAGATCCCATGATGTAGCAGTGTCTGACAGATGTGACAAATGTGCTTTATATGGACTGATGAAGTCACTGTGTGGCGAAACGTTTCTTCTATATGTTAGGTGTCTCACTCTTCAACTTGTCGGTTTTCAAAACCACTTGTCACATGTGAGGGTTATTTGTGTATCGTTCCAGTCACGGTGTTGTAGTAACTGTTATGGTTGTAGGAGATAATGAAAGGCAGAATATCCAGCTGTGTTTACTCTCGCTTCACCTCGGGTAACAACAACACAGCTATAAATGCATGAACCTAACAAACAGTATTTAATCCCCTCACTGCTCCCAACACCTTACAGTAACCTAATTAAATGTCAACTCCTACAATTGATGTACAATCATGTACCCCCATTTGATTTATAAGCATCAATCTACAGTTTGGCAATTGAATTGACCTTGCAAAATATTGCTTCCCCAATGTTTTAAAATATTTTTCATCTATAACCTCTGAGAAATAAATCAGATTCTTCAAGAAAAAATCTTAGAGTTCTCCCAGAAGTCGTTTGATTTTTGCCCTTCTACTGACACCCCAATAACTGCGTTTTTTTTCATATATTACATTCAATTTTTAAGTGGTGGAGTGGTAATCCAGTGGAAGGCCTCGGTCAGATGACCAAAAGATCCAGCTGTGGGACATCATATGATTAAAACCCCGTCAGGAAACACTTGTCCTGTTTCCTGACCTTTCTTATCTAACCTGACCTTTTATTTTTAATTGACGATATAGTTGACAGGCACAAACATGTATATATTAGATTAATATTTTAAGGAAGATTATAAATATAATCCAACTCTGTAGAAGCTTCAAAGAAAACGAGAAGGAAGCGCATTTATTGTGTGGCTGGCAATACTGAAACATTTACAGTGGCAATACTGAAACATTTACAGTGGCAATACTGAAACATTCACAGTGGCAATACTGAAACATTTACAGTGGCAATACTGAAACATTCACAGTGGCAATACTGAAACATTCACAGTGGCAATACTGAAACATTCACAGTGGCAATACTGAAACATTCACAGTGGCAATACTGAAACATTCACAGTGGCAATACTGAAACATTCACAGTGGCAATACTGAAACATTTACAGTGGCAATACTGAAACAATCACAGTGGCAATACTGAAACATTCACAGTGGCAATACTGAAACATTCACAGTGGCAATACTGAAACATTCACAGTGGCAATACTGAAACATTCACAGTGGCAATACTGAAACATTTACAGTGGCAGTACTGAAACATTCACAGTGGCAATACTGAAACATTCACAGTGGCAGTACTGAAACATTCACAGTGGCAATACTGAAACATTCACAGTGGCAATATTGAATCATTCACAGTGGCAATACTGAAACATTCACAGTGGCAATATTGAATCATTCACAGTGGCAATACTGAAACATTCACAGTGGCAATACTGAAACATTCACAGTGGCAATACTGAAACATTCACAGTGGCAATACTGAAACATTCACAGTGGCAATACTGAAACATTCACAGTGGCAATATTGAATCATTCACAGTGGCAATATTGAATCATTCACAGTGGCAATACTGAAACATTCACAGTGGCAATACTGAAACATTCACAGTGGCAATACTGAAACATTCACAGTGGCAATATTGAATCATTCACAGTGGCAATATTGAATCATTCACAGTGGCAATACTGAATCATTCACAGTGGCAGTACGAAACATTCACAGTGGCAATTCTGAAACATTCACAGTGGCAGTACTGAATCATTCACAGTGGCAATACTGAATCATTCACAGTGGCAGTACTGAAACATTCACAGTGGCAATTCTGAAACATTCACAGTGGCAGTACTGAATCATTCACAGTGGCAATACTGAATCATTCACAGTGGCAATACTGAAACATTCACAGTGGCAATTCTGAAACATTCACAGTGGCAATTCTGAAACATTCACAGTGGCAATTCTGAAACATTCACAGTGGCACTACTAAAACATTCACAGTGGCAATACTGAAACATTTATAGTGGCAATACTGAAACATTCACAGTGGCAATACTGAAACATTCACAGTGGCAATACTGAAACATTCACAGTGGCAATACTGAAACATTCACAGTGGCAATACTGAAACATTCACAGTGGCAATATTGAATCATTCACAGTGCCAATACTGAAACATTCACAGTGGCAATATTGAATCATTCACAGTGGCAATACTGAATCATTCACAGTGGCAGTACTGAAACATTCACAGTGGCAATTCTGAAACATTCACAGTGGCAGTACTGAATCATTCACAGTGGCAATACTGAATCATTCACAGTGGCAATACTGAAACATTCACAGTGGCAATTCTGAAACATTCACAGTGGCAATTCTGAAACATTCACAGTGGCCATTCTGAAACATTCACAGTGGCACTACTAAAACATTCACAGTGGCAATACTGAAACATTTATAGTGGCAATACTGAAACATTCACAGTGGCAATACTGAAACATTCACAGTGGCAATACTGAAACATTCACAGTGGCAGTACTGAATCTTTCACAGTGGCAATTCTGAAACATTCACAGTGGCAATTCTGAAACATTCACAGTGGCAATTCTGAAACATTCACAGTGGCAATTCTGAAACATTCATAGTGGCACTACTAAAACATTCACAGTGGCAATACTGAAACATTTATAGTGGCAATACTGAAACATTCACAGTGGCAATACTGAAACATTCACAGTGGCAATACTGAAACATTCACAGTGGCAGTACTGAAACATTCACAGTGGCACTACTAAAACATTCACAGTGGCAATACTGAAACATTTATAGTGGCAATACTGAAACATTCACAGTGGCAATACTGAAACATTCACAGTGGCAATACTGAAACATTCACAGTGGCAATATTGAAACATTCACAGTGGCAATACTGAAACATTCACAGTGGCAATACTGAAACATTCACAGTGGCAATACTGAAACATTCACAGTGGCAATTCTGAAACATTCACAGTGGCAATTCTGAAACATTTATAGTGGCAATACTGAAACATTCACAGTGGCAATACTGAAACATTCACAGTGGCAATACTGAAACATTCACAGTGGCAATACTGAAACATTCACAGTGGCAATTCTGAAACATTCACAGTGGCAATTCTGAAACATTTATAGTGGCAGTACTGAAACATTCACAGTGGCAGAACTGAAACATTCACAATGGCAATACTGAAACATTCACAGTGGCAGTACTGAAACATTCACATTCACAGTGGCAGAACTGAAACATTCACAGTGGCAATACTGAAACATTCACAGTGGCAGTACTGAAACATTCACATTCACAGTGGCAGAACTGAAACATTCGCAGTGGCAATACTGAAACATTCACTGTGGTAATTCTAAAACATTCACAGTGGCAGTACTGAAACATTCACAGTGGCAATTCTGAAACATTCACAGTGGCAATTCTGAAACATTTATAGTGGCAGTACCGAAACATTCACAGTGGCAATACTGAAATATTCACAATGGCAATACTGAAACATTCACAGTGGCAGTACTGAAACATTCACATTCACAGTGGCAGAACTGAAACATTCACAGTGGCAATACTGAAACATTCACAGTGGCAGTACTGAAACATTCACATTCACAGTGGCAGAACTGAAACATTCGCAGTGGCAATACTGAAACATTCACTGTGGTAATTCTAAAACATTCACAGTGGCTGTACCGAAACATTCACAGTGGCAATACTGAAATATTCACAGTGGCAGTACTGAAACATTCACATTCACAGTGGCAATACTGAAATATTCACAATGGCAATACTGAAACATTCACAGTGGCAATACTGAAACATTCACAGTGGCAATACTGAAACATTCACAGTGGCAATACTGAAACATTCACAGTGGCAGCACTGAAACATTCACAGTGGCAATACTGAAACATTCACAGTGGCAATACTGAAACATTCACAGTGGCAGCACTGAAACATTCACAGTGGCAATACTGAAACATTCACAGTGGCAATACTGAAATATTCACAGTGGCAATACTGAAACATTCACAGTGGCAGCACTGTAACATTCACAGTGGCAATACTGAAACATTCACAGTGGCAATACTGAAATATTCACAGTGGCAATACTGAAACATTCACAGTAACAATACTGAAATATTCACAGTGGCAATACTGAAACATTCACAGTGGCAATACTGAAACATTCACAGTGGCAATACTGAAACATTCACAGTGGCAATACTGAAACATTCACAGTGGCAATACTGAAACATTCACAGTGGCAATACTGAAATATTCACAATGGCAATACTGAAACATTCACAGTGGCAATACTGAAACATTCACAGTGGCAATACTGAAACATTCACAGTGGCAATGCTAAAACATTCACAGTGCCTGTACCGAAACATTCACAGTGGCAATACTGAAACATTCACAGTGGCAATACTGAAACATTCACAGTGGCAGTACTTAAACATTCACAGTGGCAGTACTGAAACATTCACAGTGGCAATACTGAAATATTCACAGTGGCAATACTGAAACATTCACAGTGGCAGCACTGAAACATTCACAGTGGCAATACTGAAACATTCACAGTGGCAATACTGAAATATTCACAGTGGCAATACTGAAACATTCACAGTGGCAATACTGAAACATTCACAGTGGCAATACTGAAACATTCACAGTGGCAGTACTGAAACCTTCACAGTGGCAATACTGAAATATTCACAGTGGCAGTACTGAAACATTTACAGTGGCAGTACTGAAACATTTACAGTGGCAATACTGAAATATTCTCAGTTCCAATACTGAAACATTCACAGTGGCAGTACTGAAACATTCACAGTGGCAGTACTGAAACATTCACAGTGGCAGTACTGAAACATTTACAGTGGCAGTACTGAAACATTTACAGTGGCAATACTGAAACATTTACAGTGGCAGTACTGAAACATTTACAGTGGCAATACTGAAACATTCACAGTGTCAATACTTAAACATTCACAGTGGCAATACTGAAACATTCACAGTGGCAATACTGAAACATTCACAGTGGCAGTACTGAAACATTCACAGTGGCAGTGCTGAAACATTTACAGTGGCAGTACTGAAACATTCACAGTGGCAGTACTGAAACATTCACAGTGGCAATACTGAAACATTTACAGTGGCAGTACTGAAACATTCACAGTGGCAGTGCTGAAACATTCACAGTGGCAATACTGAAACATTCACAGTGGCAGTACTGAAACATTCACAGTGGCAACACTGAAACATTCACAGTGTCAATACTTAAACATTCACAGTGACAATGCTGAAACATTCACAGTGGCAATACTGAAACATTCACAGTGGCAATACTGAAACATTCACAGTGGCAGTACTGAAACATTCACAGTGGCAACACTGAAACATTCACAGTGTCAATACTTAAACATTCACAGTGACAATGCTGAAACATTCACAGTGGCAATACTGAAACATTCACAGTGGCAATACTGAAACATTCACAGTGGCAATACTGAAACATTCACAGTGGCAATACTGAAACATTCACAGTGGCAATACTGAAACATTCACAGTGGCAATACTGAAACATTCACAGTGGCAATACTGAAACATTCACAGTGGCAATACTGAAACATTCACAGTGGCAATACTGAAACATTCACAGTGGCAATACTGAAACATTCACAGTGGCAATACTGAAACATTCACAGTGGCAATACTGAAACATTCACAGTGGCAATACTGAAACATTCACAGTGGCAATACTGAAACATTCACAGTGGCAGTACTGAAACATTCACAGTGGCAGTCCTTGCGTCTCTAGTCATGTTGATGAACTTGGAACCCTGTTCTTGAGGAAGCCTCTTACATGACTCTCACATGACTCTTGCATGACTGCCCTGGGGTCTAAGAGTCTTCGATTCAGCTGATACAAAGTGGTAGTGATGGTTCACGTCCCCATCTATGATGAGCTGAGATTCTTCCCTATACTCAACAGCACCGACCTTCTGTCCAACACTTCTACGGATGCAGATATAAGCCAGAGTAGATGTGCAAGTGTAGTTGTACATCATTTGGCTTCCATTCTTCCATGGATAAATTGTGATCCCGTCATGGTGGACTGCAAAATACTGGAGACTTGTGTCTCCCTCAGCCGGGGATCCACTTGATGATGGTGTCATGTTATTACTTGTAACTTGTACAGTTTACACCGTTCAAACCTTGCTGCATATACACTGATAATCAGTGTAGATAGGGGCAGCAAGACAGAGCCACTGTAAACACTGTACCCACTGCTGAAACAGGAACTGTTAAGATGAAATTTCTACAGTGAGGTGCATTCACAACTGTGGGATCGGCAGTCTCTTGGTTGAACGTTGTGGCCAGAAGCATATTTTAATACAACTTTTCTGCAATGGTTTTAACCCAGCAGGATTATTTGTAGGCCACCTTCACAGCCTGATTTGAAGCGCTGCAAAAGATTTTTTTAAATAATGGAGACTCCAATGAGGCCGTGAAGGATGACAAACGTACACACCCTGAATGGATGGCATTTTGACAAATGTTTGTATGTCTGTTTGTTAATGTTTATGTGGCCCGGGTCTGCGCCTGTAATGCCAGCTGAGCTGAAGTATTTAATGTATTGAAATGCAGTCACTGTCACAGTGAGATTGGGCACCATGTATTTAATATTTAATACCCTACATCAGGCAAGCATCAAAATCAGCGAGAAATAAAAAAATCGATGCTGCAGATATATAAAACAAGACATTCTAAAGTATATTTACTCTGGGACGTTTTTGAAATTTTCGGCATTTAGACCGTAAAAATCAAAATTTTGAAGGGACCATTATTGGTCCCTTGCCTGGCTACAGAAAGGATTTTTTCTTAAGCGAGACTGAAGGCTAAGTGGATCAAACCAGAGATAAGACATTACAAACTCTCTACTCTGTCTGCCATACTATGTCGACCTCAATACAGCAATCTCTAACCTGCCATGTAATGGACTGGGCAATACAGTGTTACCAGAGGCCACCAATTACGACCCTACACTGCATGTTAGCTTCTATCACCAAAATAATGCTCTTTCTTGTCAAACACTAGAACATATTTATTAGAAAACGTTTCGGTCTTGGGACCTTGTCATCAAGGTCTCACGACCGAAACGTTTTCTAACAGATATGTTCTAGTATTTGCTTATGTGTCTTTCCAAACCAATTTTTTTTCGGTATCTATTACCATGGTTTATAGCACTTACCGAAAACAATATAATAAACAGTTTGTTAGTTTTTTCATGGATTTTGGAGGATGGAACCGGATACAGGGCATGAACAGTAGTGGGAGAGGATATAGTTACAATTATTCTCATGTTCTTCTCTTAGATTCCGAAGACGGCACCTCGGAACAGGATTAATATTTGTGTTTTGTTACATATGGTCCCATGTACTCCCGTCTATTTTGATTCTGACCATCGTGTTCCCTCTTCCAGGTACTGAAGACAATACCCTGGGAGAGGATCAAGTTCCGGGTGATGTGTATTGAAAATAACCACATCCCAGAGGGCAAGAAAACTCTACGCAAATTCATGGTATCTAAAGGATACAAATTCCTGGGTGAAAGAAAAATTGACTCCTGGTTTGGGTGGCCAGAGTTGCTTGTTTACAAGAAAAATGGTTCATAATCTTCCTGTTTGTATTATTACCGTATTTTTTCGGCATATAAGACGCACTTTTTTCTCCCTATAAATCATCCTGCGCATTATATGCTCAAGGTCAGTGTCAAGGGTAGGTTTTGTGTTACTCTTTACCAGTTGTTTACTAACGTTACGTTAGTAAACAACGTCTTACACGTTGCGCCCTATATGCCGGAAAATACGGTAACTATCTCTAATTATCTATCTGTAGTTAACTATCTGTAATCGACTATATGTAATCAATTATCTGTAATTGTTTGTAACCGCAGGAGCAGAGCTACGCTCGTACTGTCCAGTTTTCAGTAATATTGTCACATATATTTTGCTTTGTGTGTAGGAAGTGCTCGTGATCAAGGGTACTGGAGCTGCCTTCTGCTTCCTCGAATCAAAGCTTATTACCACCCATTCCCCAAATCATTGTATGGCCATTTGGCAATAATAATGGACAGAGTGAGTGATGATGAAGGTGTTTCTTCTGTCTTGGAGTAACCCTTCGGTGGGAGATGGCCACTTTCTTAATAATAATAATAATAATAATAATAATAATAATAATAATAATAATAATAATAATAATAATAACAATAATAATTATAACAAATATTAATAGTTATTTAGGTCAATTGGGTTTGAAGCTTACCGACTATACGAGTCATTAAAGCAGTATGTCACCTGTTTATTATATACACTGAGACATCAACATCTCCATCTAAATATTCCATATGGAATTAATACAAGACTAAATGGAGTCTGAAATCTATCTTCTACACTGAGCTTGTTAACACTGCATATATCCCTTACAATCGAATCGAATACTACTTGTGGAAAATAATGTATTTTCCAGAAAAAATACAGTGTATTTTTTATGTAAATTAGTGTAATATATTGTATTTAATAAAATTTATGTTATAAAAAATGGAAAATTCTGCGCCGGCGCAGAAGAGACTCGCCATGTTTGAACTGGTCAACACAAACGTTAGTGAATAATGGGAAGAATTTTCGTGCTCTAGAGGTTAAATTGGGTTGACACCTCTCAAACAGGAGCCGAGATTGTTGGATGTGCATTGCTGCATAACTTGAGATATCAGACGACTGGACAAGACAGCTCCAGGAACCTCAGATAGGTCTTATGTTGTAACTCTGGCCAGTGTTATTTTCATAGATAGACAGTGAGGTTTTCTGAGTATGATACACCTTAATTAATCTCCAGTCAAATTGGTGAGTGATATTAAGATATATTCTCCTTCTGTTATGCAAATGTGTGTATATATAATCACTTATTAATTTTAATATACAGTCCACAAATTTTTATATTTAACAGAATTCCTGGTATATGTACCTTTCATTTGTAATTAATAGGTGGATATGACAGTTGTAGGTATCGAAGGGGGACATTTTTGCGACCTAGGTGTCCCAAATTCCTACTTGTCTATGTAACTATGATAAATAATAATTATCTTTGCTACCATTTACTGGTATGTACATTATGAGTTACATCCAGATAAATGTAATTTTTCACAGTTATATTTATTTATATATTATTTAAATTTTTACATAAAAATGCATATATGTGTAATTACTTATTTTGTCTTTTATATTTTGTTATGTAAAAATTATGAACTTTTTGAAACAAGTTAATTGTGAGACGCTGTTCTTCCTACCATCAAATATTATTATATATATAATTCACTTAGTATTTCTTCAAGAATATAATAATAACTGTCTAACTTTAATTCTCTCTCTCTGTCTCTCTCTCACTCTCTCTCTCTCTCTCTCTCTCACTCTCTCTCTCTCTCTCTCTCTCTCTCTCTCTCTCTCTCTCTCTCTCTCTCTGTCTCTCTCTCTCTCTCTCTCTTCGTTGGGAAGCGCTCTCTTGCCACGTCAGTTTTATCGTAAACGTTTTAAAGGTCACCTAAACACAATAATATATCATATCCGCCATAGACTACTCTCTGAATAAGCCAGATAGACATCCGGCCGGATGGCGTCTGTCACAATACTCGCGATCTCTCAACATATCCTTCTATATACATATGTCTGAGGCCAAGTAAATAACTGACTAGATCATCTTGTTTCTACTTCCCAGTCTACATGAAGTACACGTCAGCAACACTGATTTCAGAAGGGAATTGTGAAAAATCTAACCTGAACAGGAAGGTGTGTTGAAAATAGCATTTTTGTGAAAAATATATTTATTATTATTATTATTATTATTATTATTATTATTATTATTATTATATTAATTACCTGAAGAAGGTTTACAGGACATCACCTGAATTGTTACCTGTAAGTAATTTGGATGAGGTCAGTGGGGCTTCAGTCTCAGTAGGTCACTGAACTGTAACTCCCTCGATGCCCACTTCCTCACTACTTTCACAAAAAGATAGGGCTAACATTAAATTAATAATTATAATATTAAAACCAGCTACTCTGGTAAAATTATGGCGCTGTATAGAACTAGGGTTGCTGGGAACAACAAAAATATACCTGTTAGTACAAAGAACTTTGTATTACCATTTACCAATTAATTTCTGGAAGACAAAGCTGATGGAACACAACCTAACCTAACTCTTGGCAATGCAAAAACTATTGTAAGATGGGTAAGTGTCACTAAGGTATGTTGTTGAGAAGGATTCATTAAGTCCTCTATTTTCTCATCCTACACACCCAACTCTTGAAGTCCCGCTAATTTCCTGTCCCAATTCTTCAGCAAGGAATATTAACACGGGGGTTCCTATTACAAAATCAGGCAGAAACACCTCATTAAGCCACCTACAACACCCGATTATTAACAGAATTTCCCACTACAACTACTGTTCACACATCCAAAATGGCGTCTCCCCCGGCGCCCCTCACCCCCCCCCTCCAAATTTCTTGAAAGAGTCAAATCATCATAGTATTTTATTACTCAAATATTATATTATTAAGTTATATGTTCTACATTTAGGAAATTATGTAAAAAAAAAATTCCACAAGTATAAAATACCGACAAGTTGATGATTTAAGACTTTTGTGCAACTATCATCCGGGACTGACCACCTCAGACTGATTACATCGTCTTCTCATCTCTACCTCCGCTGTCTCCTCTGTATTTGACTGAAGAAGCCTACTGCGTAGGCGAAACGTTTCAACAATGAAGATACAGACAAATATTAAACTTATTAAAAATTATTGATAAAGAAAAAAAAATATTATTTTGATATAAGCAAAAACCATTTTCTGTTCTTTTTAGAGTAATTATCCACCAATCTTCCAGTGAAAAAATAGATATATACGGATATATGCGGATATATATTTAGTTGAAGGTTAAACGAGAAAATGAAGGTAATTAAGTTAGCAACAAATTAATATTTCTTAATTTTTGAAAAGTTTGTTGACAAGAGAGTGAGAGACGTGACACGAGAAGCAGCGGTGACTAATGTATTTTATCTTACCGTGAGAGGATCTTCTTGGATGACTGCTCCAGTAGGTCTCGATCAGATGACAAAAGGTCCAGCTGTGGGTTCTCATATCACTAAGACCAGCGTCAGGAAACACTTGTTATGTTTCCTGACAAACATTATATGTACCTATTTACATCGACAGGTTGATAAATAAGACACAGGTGCCACAGTTAAGTAGACTGATTCTTTACATCTCTACTGTTTTTGCCTCCTCTGTACTAGACTGAAGAAGCCTGCTGTGTAGGCGAAACGTTTCGGAATATAGATACCCAAGTGTTGCACTTACGTCTAATTTATCACTAAGATGTTTGTAGATAACAGCTTTCTTCTCTTCCAGGATGTTACTCATCCAGACTAATTTAAGCGCCATTTAACGCCAACCTCCTCCAAAATAAACATTATATACACTGTAGATAAGAGAAAATAATTTTTTTCTTCTTCTTGATTTGCGGGTATTCTCCCAGCCCGGGCCTTGGCCAAGTGGTGGCCCGGGCCTTGTCCAAGTGGTGGCCCGGCCTTGGCTCCCTGTCTAGGAAGTGTCTGAGACCTAAGTCTCCCATGGGAGGAGGTACAAGTGCCCCCTCATCTTCGGGACCAACTGTTCCCAGGCCTAGCCACATTCCCCGCCCTCACGGATATCTTTTTTGCTCCCCGTCGTACACATTCAATCTAAGGAAAAATTATTTCATATGGGAAATATAAACAAAAAATACATTTTATAGTGGATAACTATAGTTTGACACACAGAAAAGGGATTATGAAATTCGAGGGTCCACTGTATATAAAAACTCTTATTAATAGCTGTTGTTCCCAGTGTTTTGATTTCGAAACTAAGTATTTGCTTGAAAAAAAAATTCTTAAGTTATGGCTATTCACTGACATTGTTTCAGAAAATACCGCAGTCCTACCTACATCAGAATTTCTTTTAATAATTTACATTACGATGGTTAAGCTGGTAGTAATAAGTTATCACAAGTTATATACACTGATGGATCTAAACAGGAATCTTCTGGCAGGGCTGCATCTGCTCTTGTTGCCACCTCCCTAGTTAAGAACCATAATAAACTTGTTGAACTAGCCATAAGAATTAACAACTGGGCGTCTACACTGCAAACTGAATTGTTTGCAATCCTAATGGCGCTAAAGCTAACCTATGACACTGAGCTTGACTCTATCATCATTACTGATTCTATGTCATCACTGAAGGCTCTTGACTCATATAATGACTCCAACAACATGCTCATTGCAGAAGCCAGGTATAGATACTCAAAAATCCAGGACAAAGAAATTGATGTACGATTGGTATGGATCCCATCACACATTGGATTACTCCTTCATGATAAAATTGATATGTTAGCCAAGAAGAGTACACCTCAAATTCAGTTCGTTTTTGTGAATTCAGTAACAGGAGGTCATGACTGTGTGTTTAAATATTCTCTTACTTCTCTGTACATAATTGTTATGTATCTGGGTATGTGTTCACGCGTTGTAACAGTAAGATTACGTATATCAGAAGCACCTTCAGGGAGTTTTAACTAAGAATTGTCAGCATTCCTGTGCCGGGTTCTCAGCAAGGTCCCGAGCCAGGTCCTGGTCCAGGACCTGGGCCAAGACCTAGGCCAGGTTCTGGGCCAATTCCTGGGCTAGGTCCTGGGCCAGGTCCTGGGCCAGATTCTGGGCCAGGTCCTGAGCCAGATCCTGGGCCAGATCCTGAGCCAGGTCCTGAACCATGTTAGAAAGTTTGTGACTGTGACCTGGATTACCACTAATACCTTCTACCTTGCCTCAGAGACTTTTACCCTCCTGTCTCTTGCTGTCTTGTAGTATTCCATAGCTCCTGAAGACGCACAAGAATGCGAAAGATCTTGAGCTAAAGATTTCCATCCTCATGTGGCTTCTTATGCATTGTTAAGATCGCCTGTTTGCTATTATACTGTATATATATATATATATATATATATATATATATATATATATATATATATATATATATATATATATATATATATATATATATATATATATATATATATATATATATATATTCAACAAGTCGGCCGTCTCCCACCGAGGCAGGGTGACCTAAACAAGAAAGAAAATCCCCAAAAAGAAAATACTTTCATCATCATTCAACACTTTCACCACACTCACACATTATCACTGTTTTTGCAGAGGTGCTCAGAACACAACAGTTTAGAAGCATATACGTATAAAGATACACAACATATCCCTCCAAACTGCTAATATCCCAAACCCCTCCTTTAGAGTGCAGACATTGTACTTCCCATTTCCAGGGTTCATGTCTGGCTATATAAAAATAACCGGTTTCCCTGAATCCCTTCACTAAATATTACCCTGCTCACACTCCAACAGCTCGTCAGGTCCCAAATACCATTCGTCTCCATTCACTCCTATCTAACACGCCTTGCTTCTGCTTCAGAATCTCCACGACTACGGTGCTCTTCGCACCTACTCCAAGGTTGAGGGACTGATTCCTCATCTTCTGTACATAGTTCTACTGTCAAGTTATGTCCTAGAATTTGTATTGATAAAACCACTGGATGGCGAAACGTCTACAATGAAGATAAACAGATGCTGCACATGTGTCTTAATTTCATATCATTCTATTTGCTTCCTCTGCCATAAGATTAGTGTTAGGTGTTTTTCTTCTTGTATTTTCCTCATGATAACACTGGTGGACAGGATGGCCAGAGGTTGCTGCCACCTGCACTTCACAGCGTATATATGCCGAGAGTTTGCTTTAATGCTGTTGTAAGAATTAAATTCTTGTCTCGTGGTTGATAGGCTACAACCATCATCAACCAACAATTATTACCTAGGGTGGCTCACCCTCCCTATCCCAGGTTATCTTGGGTGGCTCACCCTCCCTATCCCAGGTTATCTTGGGTGGCTCACCCTCCCTATCCCAGGTTATCTTGGGTGGCTCACCCTCCCTATCCCAGGTTATCTTGGGTGGCTCACCCTCCCTATCCCAGGTTATCTTGGGTGGCTCACCCTCCCTACCCCAAATTATCTTGGGTGGCTCACCCTCCCTATTCCAGGTTATCTTGGGTAGCTCACCCTCCCTACCCCAGGTTATCTTGGGTGGCTCACCCTCCCTACCCCAGGTTATCTTAGGTGGCTCACCCTCCCTAACCGAAATTATCATGGGTTGCTCACCCTCCCTATCCCACGTCATCTTGGGTAGCTCACCCTCCCTACCCCAGGATATGTTGGGTGGCTCACCCTCCCTACCCCAGGTTATCTTAGGTGGCTCACCCTCCCAATCCCAGCTTATCTTGGGTGGCTCACCCTCCCTATCCCATGTTATCTTGGGTTGCTAACCCTCCCTATCCCAGGTTATCTTGGGTGGTTTACCCTCCCAATCCCAGGTTATCCTGGGTGGCTCACCCTCTCTATCCCAGGTTATCTTGGGTGGCTCACCCTCCCTGCCCCAGGTTATCATGAGTGGCTCACCCTCCCTCTCCCTACCCCAGGTTGTCATGCGTGACTCACCCTCCCTACCCCAAATTATCTTGGGTGGCTCACCCTCCCTATCCCAGGTTATCTTGGGTAGCTCACCCTCCCTACCCCAGGTTATCTTGGGTGGCTCACCCTCCCTATCCCAGGTTATCTTGGGTGGCTCACCCTCCCTACCCCAAATTATCTTGGGTGGCTCACCCTCCCTATTCCAGGTTATCTTGGGTAGCTCACCCTCCCTACCCCAGGTTATCTTGGGTGGCTTACCCTCCCTTTCCCAGGTTATCATGGGTTGCTAACCCTCCCTATCCCAGATTATCTTGGGTGGTTCACCTTCCCAATCCCACGTTATCCTGGGTGGCTCACCCTCCCTATCCCAGATTATCCTGAGTGGCTCACCCTCCCTAGCCCAAGTTATCCTGGGAGGCTCAATCTCCCTATCCCAGGTTATCTTGGGTGGCTCACCCTCCTAATCCCACGTTACCCTGGGTGGCTCACCTTCCCTATCCCAGATTATCTTGGGTGGCTCATCCTCCCTATCCAAGGTTATCCTAAGTGCCTCACCCTCCCTATCTCAGGTTATCCTGGGTGTCTCACCTTCCCTATCCCAGGTTATCTCGGGTGGCTAATCCTCCCTATCCCAAGTTATCCTGGGTAGCTCACCTTCCTTATCCCAGGTTATCTTGGGTGGCTCATCCTCCCTATCCCAAGTTATCCTTGGTGGCTCACCCTCCCTATCCCAGGTAATCCAGGGTGGCTCACTCTCTATCCCAAGTTATCTTGGGTGGCTCACCCTCCCGATCCCAGGTTATCTTGGATGGTTCACCCTCCCAATCCCAGGTTATCCTGGGTGGCTCACCCTCCCTATCCCAGGTTATCCTGGGTGGCTCACATTCCCTATCCCAGGTTATCTTGGGTGGCTCATCCTCCCTATCCCAGGTTATCATGGGTGCCTTACCCTCCCTATCCCAGGTTATCATGGGTGTCTCACAATCCCTATCCCAGGCTATCTTGGGTGTCCCACTCTCCCTATCCGAGTTTATCTTTGGTGGCTCACCTTCCCTATCTCAGGTTATGGAGGGTGGCTCACTCTCCCTATCCCAGGTTATCCTGGGTGCCTCACCCTCCCTATCCCAGGTTATCCTGGGTGTCTCACATGCCCTATCCCAGGTTATCTTGGGTGGCTCATCCTCTCTATCCCAAGTTATCCTGGGTGGCTAACCCTCCCTATCCCCGGTTATCCAGGGTGGCTCACTCTCCCTATCCCAAGTTATCCAGGGTGGCTCACCCTCCCTATCCCAGGTTATCTTGGGTGGTTCACCCTCCCAATCCAATGTTATCCTGACTGGCTCACTCTCGCTATCCCAGGTTATCTTGGGTGGTTCACTTTACATATCCCAGATTATCTTGGTGGCTAACCCTCCCTATCCCAGGTTATCTTGGGTGGCTCACCCTCCCTGTCCCAGGTTACCCTGGGTGGTTCACCCTCTCTATCACAGGTTATCCTGGGTGGCTCACCATTCCTAGCACAAGTTATCCTGGGTGACTCACCCTCCCTATTCCAGGTTATCTTGGTGGCTCACCTTTCCTATCCCAGGTTATCTTGGGTGGCTCACCCTCCCTATCCCAAGTTACCTTGGGTGGCTCACCCTCTTTATCCCAGGTTATCCTGGGTGGCTCACCTTCCCTCTCCCAAGTTACCTTGGGTGGCTCACCCTCTTTATCCCAGGTTATCCTGGGTAGCTCACCTTCCCTATCCCAGGTTATCTTTGGTGGCTCACCCTTCCTATCCCAGGTTATCCAGGGTGGCTCACTCTCCCTATCCCAAGTTATCCTGGGTGGCTCACCCTCCCTATCCCAGGCTATATTGGGTGTTTCACCCTCCCAATCCCAGGCTATCCTGGGTAACTCATCCTCCCTATCCCAGGTTATCCTGGCTGGCTAACCCTCCCTATCCCAAGTAATCCTGACTGACTCAATCTCCCTGTCCCAGGTTATCTTGGTGGCTCACCCTCCTTATCCCAGGTTATATTTGTTGGCTCACTTTCCCTATCCCAGGTTGTCCTGGGTGGCTCACCTTCCCTATCCCAAGTTATCTTGCGTGGCTCACCTTCCCTATCCCAGGTTATCTTTGGTGGCTCACCCTCTCTATCCCACGTTATCCTGGGTACCTAACCCTCCTTATCCCAAGTTATCCTGACTGGCTCACTCTCCATATCCCACGCTATCTTCGTGGCTCACTCTCCCTATCCCAGGTTATCTTGGGTGGCTCACCCTCCCTATCCCAGGTTATCCTGGGTGGCTCACCTTACCTATCCCATGTTATCTTAGGTTTCTAATCCTCCCTATCTCAGGTTATCCTAGGTGGCTCACCCTCCCTACCTCGGGTTATCTTGGGTTGCTCACCCTACCTATCCCAAGTTATCCTTGGTGGCTCACCCTCCCTATTCCAGGTTATCTTGGGTGGTTCACTTTCCCAATCTCAGGTTATCCTGGGTGGCTCACTCTCCCTATCCCAGGTTAACTTGGGTGGTTCACACTCCGTATGCCAGGTTATCCTGGGTGGCTCACCTTCCCTATCCCAGGTTATCTTGGGTGGTTCACACTCCGTATGCCAGGTTATCCTGGGTGGCTCGCCTTCCCTATCCAAGGTTATCTTGGGTGGCTCATCCTCCCTATCCCAGGTTATCCTTGGTGGCTCCAACTCCCTATCCAAGGTTATCTTGGGTACCTCACAATCCCTATCCCAGGTTATCCTGGGTGTCCCACTCTCCGTATCCGATGTTATCTTTGGTGGCTCACACTCCCTATCCCAGGTTATCCAGGGTGGCTCACTCTCCTATCCCAATTTATCCTGGGTGGCTCACCCTCCCTATCCCAGGTTATCTTGTGTGATTCACTCTCCCATTCCCAGGTTATCCGGGGTGACTCACCATCCCCATCTCAGGTTATCTTGGGTGGCTAATTTTCCCTGTCCCAGGTTATCCTGGGTGGCTCACTCTCCCTATCCCAGGTTAACTTGCGTGGCTCACCCTCCCTATCCCAAGTTATCCTGGGTGGCTCACCTTCCCTATCCCAGGTTATCTTGGGTGGTTCCCACTCCCTATCCCAGGTTATCCTGGGTGGCTCACCTTCCCTATTCCAGGTTATCTTGGGTGGCTCGTCCTCCCTATCCCAGATTGTCCTGGGTGGCTCACCCTCCCTGTCTAAGGATATCTTGGGTGCCTAACAATTCCTATCCCAGGTTATCCTGGGTGTCCCACTCTCCCTATCTGAGGTTATCTTTGGTGGCTCACCCTCCCTATCCCAGGTTATCCAGGGTGGCTCACTGTTCCTATTCCAAATTATCCTGGGTGGCTCACCCTCCCTATCCCAGGTTATCCTGGGTGGCTCGCCATCCCTATCCCAGGTTATTTTGGGTGGCTCACTCTCCCTTTCCCAGGTTATCTTGGGTGGCTCACCTTCCCTGTTCCATGTTATCTTGGGTGGTTCACCCTCCCTATCCCAGGTTATCCTATGTGACTCACTTTCTTTATCCCAGGTTATCTTGGGTGGTTCACCTTCTCTTTCCCAGGTTACCCTGGGTGTCTCACCCTCCCTATCCCAGGTTATCGTGCGTGCCTCACCCTCCTTATCCCAGGTTTTCTTGGGTGGCTCACCCTCTCTATCCCAGGTTATCTTTGGTATATCACCCTCCGTATCCCAGGTTATGTTGAGAGGTTCACTCTCCCTGTCCCAAGTTGTCCTGGGTGGCTCACCCTCCCTAACCCAGGTTATCCTGGGTGGCTCACCTTAACTATCCCAAGTTATCTTGGGTGGCTAACCGTCCCTACCGTGGGTTATCCTGGCTGGCTCACCCTCCCTCCCGCAGGTTATCCTCTGTTGCTAACTCTTTCTACCCCGGGTTATCCTGGGTGGCTAACACTCCCTACCCTGGGTTATCCTGGGTGGCTAACCTTCCCTCTCCCGAGTTATCCTGGGTGTCTAACACTCCCAACCCCGGGTTATCCTGGGTGGCTAACACTCTCTTCTTTGGGTTATCCTGGGTGACTATCTCTTCCTACCTCGGGTTATCCTGGGTGGCTAACACTCCCTACCCCGGGTTATCAAGGGTGACTAACACTCCCTACCCCGCGTTATCCTGGGTGACTAACACTCCCTACCCTAGGTTATCCCGGGTGGCTAAAACCCCCTACCCTGGAATATCCTGGGTGGCTAACACTTCCTACCCCGGGTTATCCTAGATGGCTAACACTCCCTACCCCGGATTATCCTGGGTGGCTAACACCCCCTACCCCGGGTTATTCCTGATGGCTAACACCTCCTACCCCGGTTATCGCGGGTGGCTAACCCTCCCTACCCTGGATTATCCTGGGTGGCTAACACTCCCTACCCTGGATTATCCTGGGTGGCTAACACTCCCTACCCCGGGTTATCCTGGGTGACTAACACTCCCTACCCCGGGTTATGCTGGGTTGCTAACACTCCCTACCCTAGGTTATCCCGGGTGGTTAACACCCCTTACCCTGGGTTATTCCTGATGGCTAACACTTCCTACCCCGGGTTATCGCGGGTGGCTAACCCTCCCTACCCTGGATTATCCTGTGTGGCTAACACTCTCTACCCCGGGTTATCCTGGGTGGCTAACAGTCCCTACCCTGGGTTATCCTAGGTGATTAACACTTCCTACCCCGGGTTATCCTGGGTGGCTAACACTCCCTACCCCGGGTTATGCTGGGTGGCTAACACTCCCTACCCTAGGTTATCCTAGGTGGCTAACACTCTCTACCCTGGGTTATCCTGGGTGACTAACAATCCCTACCCTTGGTTATCCTAGGTGGCTAACACTCCCTACCCCGGGTTATCCTGGTTGGCTAAGACTCCCTGCCCTGGGTTATCGCGGGTGGTTAACACTCCCTACCCCGGGTTATCCTGGTTGGCTAAGACTCCCTGCCCTGGGTTATCGCGGGTGGTTAACACTCCCTACCCCGGGTTATCCTGGTTGGCTTAGGGGGCAGTAGGGCAAAATCTGTAACTCTGTTGTTTACTGTCCGATTTTCTCCAGTTTTGGTACACAAGACAAAGTCGTTTCACTCTTTCTTGAAAATATTTATCAAAAATATACCTCAAACAACAACTGAGAAATGACTGATTTACTGAAAATGCCCTAGTGGCCAAACTTTCTCTTATATGGGACTACGTAAGGTTGTTTGGACACTTGGTGCCGAGAGAACAATGCTTATACTAATATTCGTTGAGCCCTTTTCTCTAAATAAACTTATCTTTATTTCACAAAAAAATAAAGTTTGTTAGTTCCTGGAATATTGCAAAAAAATCTGCCCTTTACTCCCACATAACTCCCAAAGTATTTGGAATATTTCCAAAATTTGCTCACCGAAAAACGGAGAAATCATTATTCTACAAGTTTTGTGAGTATTATATTCCATTTAATTCAGTAATAAAGCGAGAAGCTTGGCCATTAGGTGAATAAGTTACTTCCGAGATATCGGCCGGGAGCGCCGGCCGGCCCCCGTCTCAAAAAAAAAAAAATCGCGAAAATCGCGTTTGTTTGGGTGTATTTCTTAGTAAACTGATGTTCTAGTGCAGTTATCCTCTTCAAAACACCGTTTTCTCTTACTCGCAGACTAAAGAATACGACCTGGAGAGGAGTAGCTCAATATTTATCAAAATATTCCCGATAATCTTTCGTCATATTATGGCCTATTTTATTCAGTCTAGAGTATATAACATGTTTGTATGCTATTTATAGTGTTTATTATATCATATTAGATCAATTCTGATAGACAAATAAGCTGTAGAGTTGATATATAAGCTGATATAACCGTAATAATGAGTGATTTATCCTGGCGCAGCAACCCTTCCGCGCATCATGATAAGATTAATGACTGTTGCTAAATCTAGGGATAAGCTCCGCCTTCAGTTTTATGATGCCAAGTAGTCAGTTATTATATTAGAAAGAATAATGCAAGAAAAAGCGATAAAAAACAAGGAAAAATTTCCAAAATATATATGGGCCGTGAGCAGACTCGCTACCAACATCGCCGTCACCATACCTGATATAAATGGCTATAATTTCTTGTAGAAACGTCGTAGAACATTCATTCTGGTACCATTGTGTTGCCAAAGAGTTGAGCTATTTTGCAGTATATATAACTCAATATCCATATTTTTTCGATTTTTCGGTGAGCGCGCGCGGAAATTTGCCCTACTGCCCCCTAAGACTCCCTACCCTGGGTTACCGCGGGTGGCTAACACTCCCTACCCCGGGTTATCGCGGGTGGCTAACAATCCCTTCCCTGGGTTATCCTAGGTGGCTAACACTCTCTACCCCGGGTTATCGCGGGTGGCTAACACTCCCTTCCCTGGGTTATCCTGGGTGGCTAACACTCTCTACCCCGGGTTATCCTGGGTGGCTAACAGTCCCTACCCTGGGTTATCCTAGGTGACTAACACTTCCTACCCCGGGTTATCCTGGGTGGCTAACACTCTCTACCCCGGGTTATCCTGGGTGGCTAACACTCACTACCCCGGGTTATCCTGGGTGGCTAACAATCCCTACCCTTGGTTATCCTAGGTGGCTAACACTCCCTACCCCGGGTTATCCTGGTTGGCTAAGACTCCCTGCCCTGGGTTATCCTGGTTGGCTAAGACTCCCTGCCCTGGGTTATCGCGGGTGGTTAACACTCCCTACCCCGGGTTATCCTGGTTGGCTAAGACTCCCTACCCTGGGTTACCGCGGGTGGCTAACACTCCCTTCCCTGGGTTATCGCAGGTGGCTAAGACTCCCTACCCCGGGTTATCGCGAGTGGCTAACACTCCCTTCCCTGGGTTATCCTAGGTGGCTAACACTACCTACCCCGGGTTATCCTGGGTGGCTAACAATCCCTTCCCTGGGTTATCCTAGGTGGCTAACACTCTCTACCCCGGGTTATCGCGGATGGCTAACACTCTCTACCCCGGGTTATCGCGGATGGCTAACACTCCCTACCCCGGGTTATCCTGGTTGGCTAAGACTCCCTACCCTGGGTTATCCTGGGTGGCTGACCGTCGCTACCCTGGGTTATCCTGGGTGGCTGACCGTCGCTACCCTGGGTTATCCTGGGTGACTGACCGTCGCTACCCTGGGTTATCCCGGGTGGCTGACCGTCGCTACCCTGGGTTATCCCGGGTGGCTGACCGTCGCTACCTTGGGTTATCCTGGGTGGCTAACCCTCCCTACCCTGGGTTATCCTGGGTGACTGACCGTCGCTACCCTGGGTTATCCCGGGTGGCTGACCGTCGCTACCCTGGGTTATCCCGGGTGGCTGACCGTCGTTACCCTGGGTTATCCCGGGTGGCTGACCGTCGCTACCCTGGGTTATCCTGGGTGGCTAACCCTCCCTACCCCTGGATAAACAAGCATAATGCTAGCACTCTGATGGGGCGCTAACTATAGCGACGTTCTTGCTACACACTCTGGAAAATACTGCAGTTCCTCCGAAATAAACATCAGTGTGTCTCAGGACGTCGCTGTGGGAGGTTGTGCTGCTCTTCCCCCTGTGAGTCCAACATTTTTCCTTATTTTCTCGATTAATATGTATTAAATTGAGTCGTATGCACACATGTATAATACTATATTTCCCCCTCCAGTTATTATATTGTATAGTACTGTAAATACGAAGAATATTTACGGTTAATGTATTCTGGAGTAAGCTCTAGAGTCGTATGGGTTATATATCTGTTGGGGATAGGATGGTAATAAGGGTCGATCCAAGGAAAAGGGAGTTGGCTCCAGTTCCCTGGATGTAGAGGCCTTCAACAGCAGCTAGGCTCCTCCCTTTACGGATATTTATTTTAGTGTTTGGCAATCTCATTCCTGCCGAGGTTAAGTTTGTTGACAAGTGAGTGAGACGATCATACTGAGTATTATTGGTACGTTTTACACACACACGTGGCCCAGGAACTGTGACTCGACCTCTGCAACCATAAACAGGCGAGTACACACGTTTACACACAGGCAGGTACCATACACAGCTTTAAGAAGAGGTATGATTAAGCTCATGGAGCAAGGAGAGCGTGTACAGTGAAGAGGCGGGGCCAGGAGCTATGACTCGACCCCTGCAACTACAGTTAGGTGAGTACGGAAGACCAGTCAGGTATAACAAGGCACCGAATCTATCAGAGAATACCTGACAGGAAGGAAACAGTGAGTCACTGTACGTGACGAGGTGTCAGAGTGGGCGCCTGTGACAAGCGGGGTGCCACAAGGGTCAGTTCGAGGACCAGTGCTGTTTCTGGTATATGTGAATGACCTGACGGAGGGAACAGACTCGGAAGTGTCCCTGTTTGCAGATGATGTGAAGTTAATGAGAATTCAATCGGATGATGACCAGGCAGAATTACAAAGGAATCTGGACATCCTGGTCCAGAAACTGGCTCCTGGAGTTCAACCCCACCAACTGCAAAGTCATGAAGATCGGGGAAGGGTAAAGAAGACAGCAGACAGAGTACTGTCTAGGGGGCCAAAGATTACAATCCTCACTCAATGAAAAGGATCTGGAAGTGTGCATAACACCGAGCACATCTCCTGAGGCACACATCAACCAAATAACTGCTGCAGCATAGGAGCGACTACCGAACCTAAGAATAGCATTCCGACATCTCAGTAATAAGTCGTTCTGAACCCTGTACACCGTGTCATGTAGGGGGGTAATGATTAGGGGAATATGGGGGTAAGAGGAGGGAATTAGTAGGTAGGGGACAGGCGAGGCAGTAGGAGGGACGAGTGTGGAGGTTGGTAGGTAATGTGAGGTCACTGGTGACTACAACTTCACCTCTCATTACTCTACCCACCACTCCACACTACTCACCCTCTCACTACTTTAACTAAACATAAATAAATGGAGAAAATAACGGGGACAGTGAATATTACTATTCTACTCAAACACAGTTTATTATTAAGTCTTTGTACAATAATATATTTGGGAACAGGAGAACATTATTGTGGTTTAGACAAATGGGGTGGTACATATAAACAGTGAGACAGGGAACACAATCAACCTGACGAAGATGAATATAACTTACAATATAGTACAGAGGACAGTTCACTACAGGAACTAAGCCACAGGTCCCAAGACCTACACAGCACGAGTACTGCTCCAAGCCAGTACTCTGCCCAATGTCTCCAACAGTCTCTCCTCCCGAGACTCTCCAGCTCAGCTCTGCTCCCAGGCCAGAGCTCTGCCCGAATCTCCTGATCATGCTCTTCCTTGGGCTTTTATGGTGGTCCAAGCACCCTCCACAACCACGTGTACGACCTGACGCCTAGGTCTGACGCCGTCAAGAACAAAAGACCTCAGACGTGGGCGTGGCTACAGACGTTTGCCAAGGCAAGGTGTGACTATATAATTGGTTAAATTAGGTCTCCCCAGAGACCTCACAAGCCCAGCTGAACTACATCACAACCGTGTATGTTACTCCCATATTGGAGTAAGCAGCACCAGTATGGAACCCACCTGGTGCTGCATACCTCATTCAGTCCCTTAGCTCAGGGACTGATTACCTCCTCTTTTATATATAGTTCTACAGTCTTCCTATTATGTCCTTGAATTTGTATTGATCAAGCCACTGGATGGCGAAACGTCTACAAATTAAAGATACCCAGATGTTGTACCTGTGTCTAATTATTAATCTTGTCTAAGTTGTGTACCATTTACCAAACAATCATCATCTTCGACTCGACCTGATCCATGACAGGTAACCTTAAGTCTGGAAGCCTGGACTGAATTATCCCCGACAAGATAAGGTTGTCAGGAAGACTGACAGTCACAATATTGTGGGCGAAACAAGTAACCCACAATAACAAAAAAGGCACAATACCGTGACTGGAACGATACACAAATAACCCGCACATAGAAGAGAGGAGCTTACGACGACGTTTCGGTCCGACTTGGACCATTTACAAAGTCACACTAACCAGAAGTGGAGCAGGACGGCTATATATAGGCAGGAAGAGGTAGTGGTGGTAGTAGTGGTAGTAGTAGTGGTAGTAGTAGTAGTAGTAGTAGTAGTAGTAGTAGTAGTATTAGTAGTAGTAGAGGTAGTAGTAGTAGTAGTAGTAGTAGTAGTAGTAGTGGTAGTAGTGGGGAACTAAGGAGGAGGAGCCAGTCAAATATAAAGAAAGGGGAGCGCTGCAAGGGAGCTAGGTGCCCACAGAGGGAGAGCAAGTGCACAGAGGTGGGTGAAAGGGGAAGTGGTGAAATAAATAATGAAGGAACAGAAACACGCGACAGAAGAAAGACAAAAAAAAAAAGGAAAGAGGAAAGGGGAAGAGGGAGAAGAAGAAAAAATGAGGAATCAGGTTAAGTCACGGGTGTTCTGAAGTTTGGAGCATTTTACAATGTAGTGGGAGAGGAAGGCATCTACAGAAACGAAGCCAGGACTAAGATTCATATAAGGAAAGTTGTGTATTAGAGAGGATTCAACAAGACGGCGACTGTTAAAGTTGGAAGTAGGGAAGACAGTTTTAGCAGAAGGCCAGTCAAGGTCGTAAGCTCCTCTCTTCTATGTGCGGGTGGTTAGTGTAACCCACAATACCCTGGCTGCAACAATTCACAAGTAACCCACAATACTCTGGCTGGAACAATTCACTAGTAACCCACAATACTCTGGCTGGAACAATTCACAAGTAACCCACGATACCCTGGCTGGAACAATTCACAAGTAACCCACAATACCCTGGCTGGAACAATTCACAAGTAACCCACAGTACCCTGGCTGGAACAATTCGCAAGTAACCCACAATACCCTGGTTGGAACAATTCACAAGTAACCCACAATACTCTGGCTGGAACAATTCACAAGTAACCCACAATACTCTGGCTGGAACAATTCACAAGTAACCCACAATACTCTGGTTGGAACAATTCACAAGTAACCCACAATACTCTGGCTGGGACAATTCACAAGTAACCCACAATACTCTGACTGGAACATTTCACAAGTAACCCACAATACTCTGGCTGGAACAATTCACAAGTAACCCACAATACTCTGGTTGGAACAATTCACAAGTAACCCACAATACCCTGGCTGGAACAATTCACAAGTAACCCACAATACTCTGGTTGGAACAATTCACAAGTAACCCACAATACTCTGGCTGGAACAATTCACAAGTAACCCACAATACTCTGGCAGGAACAATTCACAAGTAACCCACAATACCCTGGCTGGAACAATTCACAAGTAACCCACAATACTCTGGCTGGAACAATTCACAAGAACAATACTCTGGCTGGAACAATTCACAAGAACAATACTCTGGCTGGAACAATTCACAAGAACAATACTCTGGCTGGAACAATTCACAAGAACAATACTCTGGCTGGAACAATTCACAAGAACAATACTCTGGCTGGAACAATTCACAAGAACAATACTCTGGCTGGAACAATTCACAAGTAACCCACAATACTCTGATTGGAACAATTCACAAGTAACCCACAATACTCTGGCTGGAACAATTCACAAGTAACCCACAATACTCTGGCTGGAACAATTCACAAGTAACCCACAATACTCTGGCTGGAACAATTCACAAGTAACCCACAATACCCTGGTTGGAACAATTCACAAGTAACCCACAATACTCTGGTTGGAACAATTCACAAGTAACCCACAATACTCTGGCTGGAACAATTCACAAGTAACCCACAATACTCTGGCTGGAACAATTCACAAGTAATCCACAATACTCTGGTTGGAACAATTCACAAGTAACCCACAATACCCTGGCTGGAACAATTCACAAGTAACCCACAATACTGGAACAATTGGTGGAACAATTCACAAGTAACCCACAATACCCTGGTTGGAACAATTCACAAGTAACCCACAATACTGGAACAATTCACAATTAACCCACAATACTGGAACAATTCACAAGTAACCCACAATACTCTGGCTGGAACAATTCACAAGTAATCCACAATACTCTGGTTGGAACAATTCACAAGTAACCCACAATACCCTGGCTGGAACAATTCACAAGTAACCCACAATACTCTGGTTGGAACAATTCACAAGTAACCCACAATACTCTGGCTGGAACAATTCACAAGTAACCCACAATACTCTGATTCGAACAATTCACAAGTAACCCACAATACTCTGGCTGGAACAATTCGCAAGTAACCCACAATACTCTGGCTGGAACAATTCACAAGTAACCCACAATACTCTGGTTGGAACAATTCACAAGTAACCCACAATACCCTGGCTGGAACAATTCACAAGTAACCCACAATACTCTGGTTGGAACAATTCACAAGTAACCCACAATACTCTGGTTGGAACAATTCACAAGTAACCCACAATACCCTGGTTGGAACAATTCACAAGTAACCCACAATACTCTGGCTGGAACATTTCACAAGTAACCCACAATACCCTGGTTGGAACAATTCACAAGTAACCCACAATACTCTGGTTGGAACAATTCACAAGTAACCCACAATACCCTGGCTGGAACAATTCCCAAGTAACCCAAAATACTCTGGTTAGAACAATTCACAAGTAACCCACAATACTCTGGCTGGAACAATTCACAAGTAACCCACAATACCCTGGTTGGAACAATTCACAAGTAACCCACAATACCCTGGTTGGAACAATTCACAAGTAACCCACAATACCCTGGCTGGAACAATTCACAAGTAACCCACAATACTCTGGTTAGAACAATTCACAAGTAACCCACAATACTCTGGCTGGAACAATTCACAAGTAACCCACAATACCCTGGTTGGAACAATTCACAAGTAACCCACAATACCCTGGTTGGAACAATTCACAAGTAACCCACAATACTCTGGCTGGAACAATTCACAAGTAACCCACAATACCCTGGTTGGAACAATTCACAAGTAACCCACAATACTCTGGTTGGAACAATTCACAAGTAACCCACAATACCCTGGCTGGAACAATTCACAAGTAACCCACAATACTCTGGCTGGAACAATTCACAAGTAACCCACAATACCCTGGTTGGAACAATTCACAAGTAACCCACAATACCCTGGTTGGAACAATTCACAAGTAACCCACAATACTCTGGCTGGAACAATTCACAAGTAACCCATAATACCCTGGTTGGAACAATTCACAAGTAACTCACAATACCCTGGTTGGAACAATTCACAAGTAACCCACAATACTCTGGTTGGAACAATTCACAAGTAACCCACAATACCCTGGCTGGAACAATTCACAAGGAACCCACAAACCCTGGTTGGAACAATTCACAAGTAACCCACAATACTCTGGTTGGAACAATTCACAAGTAACCCACAATACCCTGGCTGGAACAATTCACAAGTAACCCACAATACTCTGGTTAGAACAATTCACAAGTAACCCACAATACCCTGGTTGGAACAATTCACAAGTAACCCACAATACTCTGGCTGGAACAATTCACAAGTAACCCATAATACTCTGGTTAGAACAATTCACAAGTAACCCACAATACCCTGGTTGGAACAATTCACAAGTAACCCACAATACCCTGGCTGGAACAATTCACAAGTAACCCATAATACCCTGGCTGGAACAATTCACAAGTAACCCATAATACCCTGGTTGGAACAATTCACAAGTAACCCATAATACCCTGGTTGGAACAATTCACAAGTAACCCATAATACCCTGGTTGGAACAATTCACAAGTAACCCACAATACTCTGGCTGGAACAATTCACAAGTAACCCATAATACCCTGGTTGGAACAATTCACAAGTAACCCATAATACCCTTGTTGGAACAATTCACAAGTAACCCACAATACTCTGGCTGGAACAATTCACAAGTAACCCATAATACCCTGGTTGGAACAATTCACAAGTAACCCACAATACCCTGGTTGGAACAATTCACAAGTAACCCACAATACCCTAGCTGGAACAATTCATAAATATGCAAGTTATTTATGAATAAGAATGGCAGTGACTTCTCCCTGATCATTACTTGAGTTGACAGACCAGACTGATCCCTCCAGTCATGCCATTGTTGTCATGGTAGCATGACTGGATGATGGCATGTATTTTAATTCATTGCTGAGTCACAGTCAGTTGGGATTCCCTCCGTCTGACGTGCCTGTGACAACAATGCCCATATCGTGGCCCGGTGGCCTGGTGGCTACAGCTCCCGCTTCACACACGGAGGGCCCGGGTTCGACTCCCGGCGGGTGGAAACATTTCGACACGTTTCCTTACACCTGTTGTCCTGTTCACCTAGCAGTAAGTAGGTACCTGGGTCTTAGGTGACTGGTGTGGGTGGCATCCTGGGGGACAAGATTAAGGACCCCAATGGAAATAAATTAGACAGTCCTCGATGACGCACTGACTTTCTTGGGTTATCCTGGGTGGCTAACCCTCCGGGGTTAAAAATCCGAACGAAATCTTATCTTATCTTATCTTATCGTCTGTGTGAGGAGCGGCCTTAGGGGGCAGTAGGGGAAATTTCCGCGCGCGCTCACCGAAAAATCGAAAAATATGGATATTGAGTTATATATACTGAAAAATAGCTCAACTCTTTGGCAACACAATGGTACCAGAATGAATGTTCTACGACGTTTCTACAAGAAATTATAGTCATTTATATCAGGTATGGTGACGGCGATGTTGGTACCGAGTCTGCTCACGGCCCATATATATTTCGGAGTTGTTTCCTTGTTTTTTATCGCCTTTTCTTGCATTATTCTTTCTAATATAATAACTGACTATTTGGCATCACAAAACAGTAGGCGGGACTTATCCTCAGACTGAGCGACAGCTGGGAACCAGATGGGAACGGTCGGCAGTGTTCCCGCGCCCGAGGTGCCAGCCAGGAATCGCCCATTATTACGCTTATATCAGCTTATATATCAACTCTACGGCTTATTTGTCTATCAGAATTGATCTAATATGATATAATAAACACTCTAAATAACATACAAACATGTTATATACTCTAGACTGAATAAAATAGGCCATAATATGGCCAGAGATTATCGGGAATATTTCGATATAAAAAGTGTTACTCCTCTCCATGTCGTCTCTGAGTAAGAGAAAACGGTGTTTTGAAGAGGATAACTACACTAGAACATCAGTTTACTAAGAAATACACCCAAACAAACGCGATTTTCGCGATTTTTTTTTTTTTTTTTTGAGACGGGGGCCGGCCGGCGCTCTCGGCCGATATCTCGGAAGTAACTTATTCACCTAATAGCCAAGCTTCTCGCTTTATTACTGAATTAAATGGAATATAATACTCACAAAAGTTGTAGAATAATGATTTCTCCGTTTTTCGGTGACCAAATTTTGGAAATATTCCAAATACTTTGGGAGTTATGTGGGAGTAAAGGGCAGATTTTTTTGCAATATTCCAGGAACTAACAAACTTTATTTTTTTGTGAAATAAAGATAAGTTTATTTAGAGAAAAGGGCTCAACGAATATTAGTATAAGCATTGTTCTCTCGGCACCAAGTGTCCAAACAACCTTACGTAGTCCCATATCAGAGAAAGTTTGGCATCAAGGGCATTTTCAGTAAATCAGTATAGTAAATCAGGTATATTTTTGATAAATATTTTCAAGAAAGAGTGAAACGACTTTGTCTTGTGTACCAAAACTGGAGAAAATCGGACAGTAAACAACAGAGTTACAGATTTTGCCCTACTGCCCCCTTTAGAAGCGATGTGGGAAATCTATAGAGAGCAGTGATAAGGGGGAACGTAACCTATGTGTGCTAGAAAGGTCTAGGCTGCTTCAGAAGCTGCCACCCCCAGGCTCGTCAGGAAACAGGACAAGTGTTTCCTGACGCTGGTCTTCAGGTTAGGTTAGGTAAGGTTTGTCAGGAAACAGGACAAGTGTTTCCTGACGCTGGTCTTCAGGTTAGGTTAGGTAAGGTTTGTCAGGAAACAGGACAAGTGTTTCCTGACGCTGGTCTTCAGGTTAGGTTAGGTAAGGTTTGTTAGGAAACAGGACAAGTGTTTCCTCACGCTGGTCTTCAGGTTAGGTTAGGTGAGATTTGTCAGGAAACAGGACAAGTGTTTCCTGACACTGGTCTTCAGGTTAGGTTAGGTGAGATTTGTCAGGAAACAGGACAAGTGTTTCCTGACGCTGGTCTTCAGGTTATGTTAGGTAAGGTTTGTCAGGAAACAGGACAAGTGTTTCCTGACGCTGGTCTTCAGGTTAGGTTAGGTAAGGATTGTCAGGAAACAGGACAAGTGTTTCCTGACGCTGGTCTTCAGGTTAGGTTAGGTAAGGTTTGTCAGGAAACAGGACAAGTGTTTCCTGACGCTGGTCTTCAGGTTAGGTTAGGTAAGATTTGTCAGGAAACAGGACAAGTGTTTCCTGACACTGGTCTTCAGGTTAGGTTAGGTAAGATTTGTCAGGAAACAGGACAAGTGTTTCCTGACACTGGTCTTCAGGTTAGGTTAGGTAAGATTTGTCAGGAAACAGAACAAGTGTTTCCCGACGCTGGTCTTCAGGTTAGGTTAGGTAAGATTTGTCAGGAAACAGGACAAGTGTTTCCTGACACTGGTCTTCAGGTTAGGTTAGGTGAGATTTGTCAGGAAACAGAACAAGTGTTTCCTGACGCTGGTCTTCAGGTTAGGTTAGGTAAGATTTGTCAGGAAACAGGACAAGTGTTTCCTGACACTGGTCTTCAGGTTAGGTTAGGTAAGATTTGTCAGGAAACAGGACAAGTGTTTCCTGACACTGGTCTTCAGGTTAGGTTAGGTAAGATTTGTCAGGAAACAGGACAAGTGTTTCCTGACGCTGGTCTTCAGGTTAGGTTAGGTAAGGTTTGTCAGGAAACAGGACAAGTGTTTCCTGACGCTGGTCTTCAGGTAAGGTTAGGTTAAGTAAGGTTTGTTAGGAAACAGGACAAGTGTTTCCTGACGCTGGTCTTCAGGTTAGGTTAGGTAAGGTTTGTCAGGAAACAGGACAAGTGTTTCCTGACGCTGGTCTTCAGGTTAGGTTAGGTAAGGTTTGTCAGGAAACAGGACAAGTGTTTCCTCACGCTGGTCTTCAGGTTAGGTTAGGTAAGGTTTGTCAGGAAACAGGACAAGTGTTTCCTAACGCTGGTCTTCAGGTTAGGTTAGGTAAGGTTTGTCAGGAAACAGGACAAGTGTTTCCTGACGCTGGTCTTCAGGTTAGGTTAGGTAAGGTTTGTCAGGAAACAGGACAAGTGTTTCCTGACGCTGGTCTTCAGGTTAGGTTAGGTAAGGTTTGTCAGGAAACAGGACAAGTGTTTCCTGACGCTGGTCTTCAGGTTAGGTTAGGTAAGGTTTGTCAGGAAACAGGACAAGTGTTTCCTGACGCCGATCTTCAGGATAGGTTAGGTAAGGTTTGTCTGGAAACAAGACAAGTGTTTCCTGACGCTGGTCTTCAGGTTAGGTTATGTTAGGTAAGGTTTGTTAGGAAACAGGACAAGTGCTTTCTGACGCTGGTCTTCAGGTTAGGTTAGGTAAGGTTTGTCAGGAAACAGGACAAGTGTTTCCTGACGCTGGTCTTCAGGTTAGGTTAGGTAAGGTTTGTCAGGAAACAGGACAAGTGTTTCCTGACGCTGGTCTTCAGGTTAGGTTAAGTAAGGTTTGTCAGGAAACAGGACAAGTGTTTTCTGACGCTTTTCTTCAGGTTAGGTTAGGTAAGGTTTGTCAGGAAACAGGACAAGTGTTTCCTGACGCTGGTCTTCAGGTTAGGTTAGGTAAGGTTTGTCAGGAAACAGGACAAGTGTTTCCTGACGCTGGTCTTCAGGTTAGGTTAGGTAAGGTTTGTCAGGAAACAGGACAAGTGTTTCCTGACGCTGGTCTTCAGGTTAGGTTAGGTAAGGTTTGTTAGGAAACAGGACAAGTGTTTCCTGACGCTGGTCGTCAGGTTAGGTTATTTAAGGTTTGTCAGGAAACAGGACAAGTGTTTCCTAACGCTGGTCTTCAGGTTAGGATTGGTTAAGTAAGGTTTGTCAGGAAACAGGACAAGTGTTTCCTGACGCTGGTCGTCAGGTTAGGTTAGGTAAGGTTTGTCAGGAAACAGGACAAGTGTTTCCTGACGCTGGTCTTCAGGTTAGGTTAGGTAAGGTTTGTCAGGAAACAGGACAAGCGTTTCCAGACGCTGGTCTTCAGGTTATGTTAGGTAAGGTTTGTCAGGAAACAGGACAAGTGTTTCCTGATGCTGGTCTTTAGGTTAGGTTACGTAAGGTTTGTCAGGAAACAGGACAAGTGTTTTCTGACGCTGGTCTTCAGGTTAGGTTAGGTAAGGTTTGTCAGGAAACAGGACAAGTGTTTCCTGACGCTGGTCTTCAGGTTAGGTTAGGTAAGGTTTGTCAGGAAACAGGACAAGTGTTTCCTGACGCTGGTCTTCAGGTTAGGTTAGGTAAGGTTTGTCAGGAAACAGGACAAGTGTTTCCTGACGCTGGTCTTCAGGTTAGGTTAGGTAAGGTTTGTCAGGAAACAGGACAAGTGTTTCCTGACGCTGGTCTTTAGGTTAGGTTAGGTAAGGTTTGTCAGGAAACAGAACAAGTGTTTCCTGACGCTGGTCTTCAGGTTAGGTTAGGTAAGGTTTGTCAGGAAACAGGACAAGTGTTTCCTGACGCTGGTCTTCAGGTTAGGTTAGGTAAGGTTTGTCAGGAAACAGGACAAGTGTTTCCTGACGCTGGTCTTCAGGTTATGTTAGGTAAGGTTTGTCAGGAAACAAGACAGGTGTTTCCTGACGCTGGTCTTCAGGTTAGGTTAAGTAAGGTTTGTTAGGAAACAGGACAAGTGTTTCCTGACGCCGGTCTTCAGGTTTGGTTAGGTTAAGTAAGGTTTGTCAGGAAACAGGACAAGTGTTTTCTGACGCTGGTCTTCAGGTTAGGTTAGGTAAGGTTTGTCAGGAAACAGGACAAGTGTTTCCTGACGCTGGTCTTCAGGTTAGGTTAGGTTAGGTAAGGATTGTCAGGAAACAGGACAAGTGTTTCCTGACGCCGGTCTTCAGGTTAGGTTAGGTTAGTTTAGGTAAGGTTTGTCAGGAAACAGGACAAGTGTTTCCTGACGCCGGTCTTCAGGTTAGGTTAGGTTAAGTAAGGTTTGTCAGGAAACAGGACAAGTGTTTCCTGACGCCGGTCTTCAGGTTAGGTTAGGTTAAGTAAGGTTTGTCAGGAAACAGGACAAGTGTTTCCTGACGCTGGTCTTCAGGTTAGGTTAGGTAAGGTTTGTCAGGAAACAGGACAAGTGTTTCCTGACGCTGGTCTTCAGGTTAGGTTAGGTAAGGTTTGTCAGGAAACAGGACAAGTGTTTCCTCACGCTGGTCTTCAGGTTAGGTTAGGTAAGGTTTGTCAGGAAACAGGACAAGTGTTTCCTGACGCTGGTCTTCAGGTTAGGTTAGGTAAGGTTTGTCAGGAAACAGGACAAGTGTTTCCTAACGCTGGTCTTCAGGTTAGGTTAGGTAAGGTTTGTCAGGAAACAGGACAAGTGTTTCCTGACGCTGGTCTTCAGGTTAGGTTATGTTAGGTAAGGTTTGTCAGGAAACAGGACAAGTGTTTCCTGACGCTGGTCTTCAGGTTAGGTTAGGTAAGGTTTGTCAGGAAACAGGACAAGTGTTTCCTAACGCTGGTCTTCAGGTTAGTTTAGGTAAGGTTTGTCAGGAAACAGGACAAGTGTTTCCTGACGCTGGTCTTCAGGTTTGGTTAAGTAAGGTTTGTCAGGAAACAGGACAAGTGTTTTCTGACGCTTTTCTTCAGGTTAGGTTAGGTAAGGTTTGTCAGGAAACAGGACAAGTGTTTCCTGACGCTGGTCTTCAGGTTAGGTTAGGTAAGGTTTGTCAGGAAACAGGACAAGTGTTTCCTGACGCTGGTCTTCAGGTTAGGTTAGGTAAGGTTTGTCAGGAAACAGGACAAGTGTTTCCTGACGCTGGTCTTCAGGTTAGGTTAGGTAAGGTTTGTTAGGAAACAGGACAAGTGTTTCCTGACGCTGGTCGTCAGGTTAGGTTATTTAAGGTTTGTCAGGAAACAGGACAAGTGTTCCCTGACGCTGGTCTTCAGGTTAGGATAGGTTAAGTAAGGTTTGTTAGGAAACAGGACAAGTGTTTCCTGACGCTGGTCGTCAGGTTAGGTTATTTAAGGTTTGTCAGGAAACAGGACAAGTGTTTCCTGACGCTGGTCTTCAGGTTATGTTAGGTAAGGTTTGTCAGGAAACAGGACAAGCGTTTCCAGACGCTGGTCTTCAGGTTATGTTAGGTAAGGTTTGTCAGGAAACAGGACAAGTGTTTCCTGACGCCGGTCTTCAGGTTAGGTTAGGTTAGGTAAGGTTTGTCAGGAAACAGGACAAGTGTTTCCTGATGCTGGTCTTTAGGTTAGGTTACGTAAGGTTTGTCAGGAAACAGGACAAGTGTTTTCTGACGCTGGTCTTCAGGTTAGGTTAGGTAAGGTTTGTCAGGAAACAGGACAAGTGTTTCCTGACGCTGGTCTTCAGGTTAGGTTAGGTAAGGTTTGTCAGGAAACAGGACAAGTGTTTCCTGACGCTGGTCTTCAGGTTAGGTTAGGTAAGGTTTGTCAGGAAACAGGACAAGTGTTTCCTGACGCTGGTCTTCAGGTTAGGTTAGGTAAGGTTTGTCAGGAAACAGGACAAGTGTTTCCTGACGCTGGTCTTTAGGTTAGGTTAGGTAAGGTTTGTCAGGAAACAGAACAAGTGTTTCCTGACGCTGGTCTTCAGGTTAGGTTAGGTAAGGTTTGTCAGGAAACAGGACAAGTGTTTCCTGACGCTGGTCTTCAGGTTAGGTTAGGTAAGGTTTGTCAGGAAACAAGACAAGTGTTTCCTGACGCTGGTCTTCAGGTTAGGTTAGGTTAAGTAAGGTTTGTTAGGAAACAGGACAAGTGTTTCCTGACGCCGGTCTTCAGGTTTGGTTAGGTTAAGTAAGGTTTGTCAGGAAACAGGACAAGTGTTTCCTGACACTGGTCTTCAGGTTAGGTTAGGTAAGGTTTGTCAGGAAACAGGACAAGTGTTTCCTGACGCTGGTCTTCAGGTTAGGTTAGGTTAGGTAAGGTTTATCAGGAAACAGGACAAGTGTTTCCTGACACTGGTCTTCAGGTTAGGTTAGGTTAGTTTAGGTAAGGTTTGTCAGGAAACAGGACAAGTGTTTCCTGACGCTGGTCTTCAGGTTAGGTTATGTAAAGTTTGTCAGGAAACAGGACAAGTGTTTCCTGACGCTGGTCTTCAGGTTAGGTTATGTAAAGTTTGTCAGGAAACAGGACAAGTGTTTCCTGACGCTGGTCTTCAGGTTAGGTTAGGCAAGGTTTGTCAGGAAATAGGACAAGTGTTTCCTGACGCTGGTCTTCAGGTTAGGTTAGGTAAGGTTTGTCAGGAAACAGGACAAGTATTTCCTGACGCTGGTCTTCAGGTTAGGTTAGGTAAGGTTTGTCAGGAAACAGGACAAGTGTTTCCTGACGCTGGTCTTCAGGTTAGGTTAGGTAAGGTTTGTCAGGAAACAGGACAAGTGTTTCCCGACGCTGGTCTTCAGGTTAGGTTAGGTAAGGTTTGTCAGGAACAGGGAAAGTATTTCCTGACGCTGGTCTTCAGGTTAGGTTAGGTAAGGTTTGTCAGGAAACAGAACAAGTGTTTCCTGACGCTGGTCTTCAGGTTAGGTTAGGTAAGATTTGTCAGGAAACAGGGCAAGTATTTCCTGACGCTGGTCTTCAGGTTAGGTTAGGTAAGGTTTGTCAGGAAACAGGACAAGTGTTTCCCGACGCTGGTCTTCAGCTTAGGTTAGGTAAGGTTTGTCAGGAAACAGGACAAGTGTTTCCCGACGCTGGTCTTCAGGTTAGGTTAGGTAAGGTTTGTCAGGAAACAGGACAAGTGTTTCCTGACGCTGGTCTTCAGGTTAGGTTAGGTAAGGTTTGTCAGGAAACAGGACAAGTGTTTCCCGACGCTGGTCTTCAGGTTAGGTTAGGTAAGGTTTGTCAGGAAACAGGACAAGTGTTTCCCGACGCTGGTCTTCAGGTTAGGTTAGGTAAGGTTTGTCAGGAAACAGGACAAGTGTTTCCTGACGCTGGTCTTCAGGTTAGGTTAGGTAAGGTTTGTCAGGAAACAGGACAAGTGTTTCCTGACGCTGGTCTTCAGGTTAGGTTAGGTAAGGTTTGTCAGGAAACAGGACAAGTGTTTCCTGACGCTGGTCTTCAGGTTAGGTTAGGTAAGGTTTGTCAGGAAACAAGACAGGTGTTTCCTGACGCTGGTCTTCAGGTTAGGTTAGGTAAGGTTTGTTAGGAAACATTACAAGTGTTTCCTGACGCTGGTCTTCAGGTTAGGTTAGGTAAGGTTTGTTAGGAAACAGAACAAGTGTTTCCTGACGCTGGTCTTCAGGTTAGGTTAGGTAAGGTTTGTTAGGAAACAGAACAAGTGTTTCCTGACGCTGGTCTTCAGGTTAGGTTAGGTAAGGTTTGTCAGGAAACAGGACAAGTGTTTCCTGACGCTGGTCTTCAGGTTAGGTTAGGTAAGGTTTGTCAGGAAACAGGACAAGTGTTTCCTGATGCTGGTCTTCAGGTTAGGTTAGGTAAGGTTTGTCAGGAAACAGGACAAGTGTTTCCTGACGCTGGTCTTCTGGTTAGGTTAGGTAAGGTTTGTCAGGAAACAGGACAAGTGTTTCCTGACGCTGGTCTTCAGGTTAGGTTAGGTAAGGTTTGTCAGGAAACAGGACAAGTGTTTCCCGACGCTGGTCTTCAGGTTAGGTTAGGTAAGGTTTGTCAGGAAACAGGACAAGTGTTTCCCGACGCTGGTCTTCAGGTTAGGTTAGGTAAGGTTTGTCAGGAAACAGGACAAGTGTTTCCTGACGCTGGTCTTCAGGTTAGGTTAGGTAAGGTTTGTCAGGAAACAGGACAAGTGTTTCCCGACGCTGGTCTTCAGGTTAGGTTAGGTAAGGTTTGTCAGGAAACAGGACAAGTGTTTCCCGACGCTGGTCTTCAGGTTAGGTTAGGTAAGGTTTGTCAGGAAACAGGACAAGTGTTTCCTGACGCTGGTCTTCAGGTTAGGTTAGGTAAGGTTTGTCAGGAAACAGGACAAGTGTTTCCTGACGCTGGTCTTCAGGTTAGGTTAGGTAAGGTTTGTCAGGAAACAGGACAAGTGTTTCCTGACGCTGGTCTTCAGGTTAGGTTAGGTAAGGTTTGTCAGGAAACAAGACAGGTGTTTCCTGACGCTGGTCTTCAGGTTAGGTTAGGTAAGGTTTGTTAGGAAACAGGACAAGTGTTTCCTGACGCTGGTCTTCAGGTTAGGTTAGGTAAGGTTTGTTAGGAAACAGAACAAGTGTTTCCTGACGCTGGTCTTCAGGTTAGGTTAGGTAAGGTTTGTTAGGAAACAGAACAAGTGTTTCCTGACGCTGGTCTTCAGGTTAGGTTAGGTAAGGTTTGTCAGGAAACAGGACAAGTGTTTCCTGACGCTGGTCTTCAGGTTAGGTTAGGTAAGGTTTGTCAGGAAACAGGACAAGTGTTTCCCGACGCTGGTCTTCAGGTTAGGTTAGGTAAGGTTTGTCAGGAAACAGGACAAGTGTTTCCCGACGCTGGTCTTCAGGTTAGGTTAGGTAAGGTTTGTCAGGAAACAGGACAAGTGTTTCCTGACGCTGGTCTTCAGGTTAGGTTAGGTAAGGTTTGTCAGGAAACAGGACAAGTGTTTCCCGACGCTGGTCTTCAGGTTAGGTTAGGTAAGGTTTGTCAGGAAACAGGACAAGTGTTTCCCGACGCTGGTCTTCAGGTTAGGTTAGGTAAGGTTTGTCAGGAAACAGGACAAGTGTTTCCTGACGCTGGTCTTCAGGTTAGGTTAGGTAAGGTTTGTCAGGAAACAGGACAAGTGTTTCCTGACGCTGGTCTTCAGGTTAGGTTAGGTAAGGTTTGTCAGGAAACAGGACAAGTGTTTCCTGACGCTGGTCTTCAGGTTAGGTTAGGTAAGGTTTGTCAGGAAACAAGACAGGTGTTTCCTGACGCTGGTCTTCAGGTTAGGTTAGGTAAGGTTTGTTAGGAAACAGAACAAGTGTTTCCTGACGCTGGTCTTCAGGTTAGGTTAGGTAAGGTTTGTTAGGAAACAGAACAAGTGTTTCCTGACGCTGGTCGTCAGGTTAGGTTAGGTAAGGTTTGTCAGGAAACAGGACAAGTGTTTCCTGACGCTGGTCTTCAGGTTACGTTAGGTAAGGTTTGTCAGGAAACAGAACAAGTGTTTCCTGACGCTGGTCTTCAGGTTAGGTTAGGTAAGGTTTGTCAGGAAACAGGACAAGTGTTTCCTGACGCTGGTCTTCAGGTTAGGTTAGGTAAGGTTTGTCAGGAAACAGGACAAGTGTTTCCTGACGCTGGTCTTCAGGTTAGGTTAGGTAAGGTTTGTCAGGAAACAGGACAAGTGTTTCCTGACGCTGGTCTTCAGGTTAGGTTAGGTAAGGTTTGTCAGGAAACAGGACAAGTGTTTCCTGACGCTGGTCTTCAGGTTAGGTTAGGTAAGGATTGTCAGGAAACAGAACAAGTGTTTCCTGACGCTGGTCTTCAGGTTAGGTTAGGTAAGGTTTGTCAGGAAACAGGACAAGTGTTTCCTGATGCTGGTCTTCAGGTTAGGTTAGGTAAGGATTGTCAGGAAACAGAACAAGTGTTTCCTGACGCTGGTCTTCAGGTTAGGTTAGGTAAGGTTTGTCAGGAAACAGGACAAGTGTTTCCTGACGCTGGTCTTCAGGTTAGGTTAGGTAAGGTTTGTCAGGAAACAGGACAAGTGTTTCCTGACGCTGGTCTTCAGGTTAGGTTAGGTAAGGTTTGTCAGGAAACAGGACAAGTGTTTCCCGACGCTGGTCTTCAGGTTAGGTTAGGTAAGGTTTGTCAGGAAACAGAACAAGTGTTTCCCGACGCTGGTCTTCAGGTTAGGTTAGGTAAGGTTTGTCAGGAAACAGGACAAGTGTTTCCCGACGCTGGTCTTCAGGTTAGGTTAGGTAAGGTTTGTCAGGAAACAGAACAAGTGTTTCCCGACGCTGGTCTTCAGGTTAGGTTAGGTAAGGTTTGTCAGGAAACAGAACAAGTGTTTCCCGACGCTGGTCTTCAGGTTAGGTTAGGTTCGGAAAATGTAGTATTAAGATCTGCATATTTAGTTTATATGTGGCATGGTTATTTAACTGTCCAACATTTAGAACTTTGCATTTGTCAATATTAAACTGCTTCTGCCACTTCTCCGACCATTGCATCAGTCTATTCAAATCATCCTGGAGTGCTCTAGTGTCCTCATTAGAATGAATTGGAGGGCCTATTTTGGTGTCATCAGCGAATTTGCTTATGTCACTTATTATTCCCTCATCTATGTCGTTTATGTAAATTGTGAACAACAACGGGCCCAACACTGACCCCTGAGTAACACCGCTTGTGACGTGCCCCCATTCTGATTTCTCCCCATTTATGCAAACTCTCTGCTGCCTATTTTCCAACCATGCCTCTACCTAGGAAAAAATTTCTCCTCCTATTCCGTGTGCCTTAATTTTCCTCAATAGCCTCTGGTGTGGAACTCTATTGAAAGCCTTACTGAAGTCCATATACACAATATCATATTCATTACCGTGATCTACCTCCTCAGACACCTTAGTGAATAAAGTTAGTAAATTCGTAAGACAGGAACGCCCCTTTGTAAAACCGTGTTGAGATTCATTAATCAATCTGTGCCTGTCAAGATGGCTACGAATTGCTTCGGCAATTATTGATTCCATAAATTTTTCCACTATGGCTTATTGGTCTATAGTTCGAAGCCAAGGACCTGTCACCTGCCTTGTAAATAGGTATTACATTTGCCATTTTCCACTTATCAGGCACTATGCCAGTTTGTAGTGATATGTTAAAAAGATTAGCCAAAGGTATGCTAAGTTCCTCTTTACATTCCTTTAACACCCTTGCAAACAGTTCATCAGGACCTGGGGATTTGTTAGGTTTTAGTTTCTCTATTTGTCTGAGGACCATGTCACTAGTTACCGCAATCGTACATAGTTTATTATCCTGTTCTACATAATCTATTATTTCAGGAATATCGCTAGTATTTTCCTGGGTGAAAACTGAGAGGAAGTAGGTATTGAGAATTTCACACAAAGCAAAAGACTCGGCAGACGATGTAACATCCCTCCAATAAAAAGCAGGGGTGTCACTAACACGTTAAGAGACAACACAATATGTGTCAGGAGCCCAAGACTGTTCAACTGCCTCCCAGTATACATAAGGGGGATTACCAATAGACCCCTGGCTGTCTTCAAGCAGGCACTGGACAAGCACCTAAAGTCGGTACCTGACCAGCCGGGCTGTATCTCGTACGTTGGATTGCGTGCAGCCAGCAGTAACAGCCTGGTTGATCAGGCCCTGATCCACCATGAGGCCTGGTCACAGACCGGGCCGTGGGGGCCCTGGAACTCTCTCCAGGTAAACTCCAGGTAAGGCCACTATTTATGCCTACGAGGCAGAATGCCACTTTTCGTCAAAGATTCTCTACCAGAGAATCCTAAGACACATAAGTGTTCACTTAAACAACAGCCTCTCGCCCCTGACCTTATACTAAGCAAAGGCGTACTACAAGGCCGCTTCTTTGGCCCTAACCTATTCCTCATAGCTATTATTAACGCTTGCGTCTGTTCTTCCCATGAATATCCAGCTGTCATTATTTCTGTAAGTTATTATGCTGTGGCGTGATCATTTACAGAATAATGATGACTGGATAGTTGTTGGAGAGTGGAAGATAACGTTGCCTCGTTGTTATGTACCACTCTCCAAGACGCTATAAACTGCATGGCCGCTTCACATTGGTTAAGATAAGATTTTGTTCGGATTTTTAACCCTGGAGGGCTAGCCACCCAGGATAAGCCAAGAAAGTGCGTCATCAAGGACTGTCCGTCTTATTTCCATTGTGATCCTCAATCTTGTCCCCCAGGATGCCACCCACACCAGCCCACTAACACTCAGGTACCTACTTGCTGCTAAGTGAACAGTGGCAGCAGGTATAAGGTGACTAACACCCAGGTACCTACTTGCTGCTAAGTGAACAGTGGCAGCAGGTATAAGGTGACTAACACCCAGGTACCTACTTACTGTTAGGTAAACAGGGGCAGCAGGTATCATAAGGAAGCACCCAGTATTTCTACCTGTGTCGGGAATTGAACCACGACACTCAATGTGTGAGACGAGAGAGTTACTTCCGCGCTACCGTCCACACGACCGATATGAGATCCATAATAAACTACGCACCACCTAATATGTAAAACAACTGAAGCAGAATAACACCTCCTAGCATGTAAATAAATCAGGGTAAGATAACACTTGTAAATGAACTAATGACAATTATTTTTTCGTAAAATAATAAAATCTGTAAAATTGAAAAAAAAAAAATAAAAAAAAGTAGACATTAAAGGGAAGAGAGATAACTCGAAGTAAATTAGAGATAGTACAAGGATGTTACTGTTGGGGTGAACATTACTCCAAGGATGTCTCTCTGGGATCCTAATTATAAGTCAGACATCAGTGGCTTGTTCATGGGTGTCAGACGTCAGGAGTGACACTTCCTGGTATGTATCCAAGCAGTGTATCACTCAACGAAAGAAAAAACATTAGTCTCTCTCTCTCTCTCTCTCTCTCTCTCTCTCTCTCTCTCTCTCTCTCTCTCTCTCAGACGTCAGGAGTGACACTTCCTGGTATGTATTCAAGCAGTGTATCACTCAACGAAAGAAAAAACATTAGTCTCTCTCTCTCTCTCTCTCTCTCTCTCTCTCTATCTCTCTCTCTTACACATGGTTCTACAAGACTAGGTTTAGGGTCCCTAACTTTATTTACAAGCTAAGAGCTGCTACCTACATCATCATCTCTCTCTGTCTTTCCCTCCCTCCATCCCCTGCTGGGTATCATATTCCTCAGGGTAGGTGGGGGTGGGGGGTGGGGTGGGGGTTGGGGGTTGGGGTGGGGGTGGGTGTCGCGGATGTTGAACATGGGACGGGAGGCGACGTGATTATAATGCAGCTGGCTGGTCTGCCCAGAGTTACTCTCTCACTGTAATTATATACACAGATCCTCACTGTATTCTACACTGCTGCAGTGATCTACACTGCTACAGTGATCTACACTGCTGCAGTGATCTACACTGCTGCAGTGATCTACACTGCTGCAGTGATCTACACTGCTACAGTGATCTACACTGCTGCAGTGATCTACACTGCTACAGTGATCTACACTGCTACAGTGATCTACACTGCTGCAGTGATCTACACTGCTGCAGTGATCTACACTGCTGCAGTGATCTACACTGCTGCAGTGATCTACACTGCTACAGTGATCTACACTGCTGCAGTGATCTACACTGCTATAGTGATCTACACTGCTGCAGTGATCTACACTGCTGCAGTGATCTACACTGCTGCAGTGATCTACACTGCTACAGTGATCTACACTGCTGCAGTGATCTACACTGCTGCAGTGATCTACACTGCTGCAGTGATCTACACTGCTGCAGTGATCTACACTGCTGTAGTGATCTACACTGCTGCAGTGATCTACACTGCTGCAGTGATCTACACTGCTGCAGTGATCTACACTGCTGCAGTGATCTACACTGCTGCAGTGATCTACACTGCTACAGTGATCTACACTGCTGCAGTTATCTGCACTGCTGCAGTGATATACACTGTTGCAGTGATCTACACTGCTGCAGTGATCTATACTGCTGTAGTGATCTACACTGCTGCAGTGATCTACACTGCTGCAGTGATCTACATTGCTGTAGTGATCTACACTGCTGCAGTGATCTACACAGTAAGTCCACTACTCTGCCTGCTACATGTACTTAGCCAGCAATGCTGTGATGGTACTCTTTTCTGTGCACATACACGGGGGCCAGGAGCTGTGGTTCGACCCTTGCAAACAAATGGGTAAATGCACACACCTTCACAGAGAAACTGCCTATACTTATTCTGACATGTTGATACTGGCATATATATATATATATATATATATATATATATATATATATATATATATATATATATATATATATATATATATATATATATACCTTGATAAATTGGCGATTTGTCAAGCTGACAGAAATAGAAAGATTTCCATGATGTGCTTAGATTTAGAAAGTGAGAGGAATGCTTAGATTTAATTGTTAGAAGGACCTGTGTGTGGTTCAAGAACTTTCATTGCTCACTTAAGTGAAGAATACTTAGATATCACAGTGTAAGTGAAACACAAAACCCATAAGTTGATATACTTAACTGAAGAAGTCGAGTGTAGGCGAAACTTTTCGGACAACACAAGACAAGAAAGTTTAGGTAAGATCCCATGTTGGGTGACCTGGAAAGGTGGAGCAGGTGAAGAATACCGTTGGAGAGGAGTGTCCACAGTAGTAGAGAAAGTGCCCAGCAGCTAGGCTGTCGTAGGACAGGTTTAAGAATCATGAAGGGTAGGCTCAGTTGCAACGGTCTTGTTGAAGTTGGTGGTCTTCAGTCTTGACAAGCTGGCAGCCTGTTCGGTCGCAGGACAGGACAGGGCAGGTAAGAACATCAGAGGGCAGCATACTGATGGTGTTTATTTGACGTGATTAAGGTGGCTAGTTTGTAGAAGAGCCATTCTCAAATTTCTTGAAGCTGCTTCTTGAGAGGTGGTAAAGTTTTGTCTTGTTTCCAAAGGTGAATCGTAGAGGCTTGAGGAATTCCAGAACTTGGGTGAGTGTGACGTGATGTGGTTGTTCGCAGGCAGGCTTGACAGTCACTGCACCGAGGCCTTTGTAGAGTTCAGTGCAGGTCATGGTGTCAGTGTTTGATGGAGCAGTGTAGAAGGTAAACCTTTTCCATGTTTGTGTACTAGAGTCGCCAATATTTTCTTCTGACGTTGATCCAGTAGACGAGTCTACCATGGTAATAGCAGGTGACTGAGGGTCGACAAGAGCAGTGGAGAGGTGTAGTTGTGGTGTAACATCAGGCTGGGAGGCGGTGGTGGAGGCAGCATGAGCAGTGGCGTGGGGGGTTGTGGAAGGTGCAGGAACAGCTACTTGGGCAGTAGGAGGCAGGTCAGCAGAAGTAGTGAAGTTAACGACGTTAGGAAGAATGCTGAGTATGTCAGATGAAGGTGTGGAGTCAGGGAAAACGAAGGCAGGCATGTTGTTAAGTCGGAATAGTTCATTGATAGTGGTGTTGAATGTGGCTGGGTTGGCTGCATTCGCAATGTGCGCATAACACCATGCAATACAGCACCTTGGAGGGAGCCGCGTCTGGAAGTGGAGAGAGGGAGCTGCTGGGTAGAGATAGCTGTTGTGTACCTTGAAGAATTTTCTTGGTATCAGACTGTAGTTTTGTTATAGTGGCATATGTCGGCCATTTGGGGCTGCTCTTAATATTTTCTTTGATTTTCTTAGTCAGCACTTCCTTCCATAATGGGCATTTGGCTGCCAGGGTATCATAAGTACCCTCGCTGTTGAGGCAGGTTGAAGCGACATTGGTGGTGGAACAAGCTTTGATATCGTAACCTTTTCTGCAGTTAAAACAGAATTTCTTGTCTTTAATGGGACATTCAGTTGTTGAGTGATGGTAAGACTAACAGTTCCAGCATAGTAAGACTAACAGTTCCAGCATAGTAAGACTAACAGTTCCAGCAGAGTAAGACTAACAGTTCCAGCAGAGTAAGACTAACAGTTCCAGCAGAGTAAGACTAACAGTTCCAGCAGAGTAAGACTAACAGTTCCAGCATAGTAAGACTAACAGTTCCAGCATAGTAAGACTAACAGTTCCAGCAGAGTAAGACTAACAGTTCCAGCATAGTAAGACTAACAGTTCCAGCAGAGTAAGACTAACAGTTCCAGCAGAGTAAGACTAACAGTTCCAGCAGAGTAAGACTAACAGTTCCAGCAGAGTAAGACTAACAGTTCCAGCAGAGTAAGACTAACAGTTCCAGCAGAGTAAGACTAACAGTTCCAGCAGAGTAAGACTAACAGTTCCAGCAGAGTAAGACTAACAGTTCCAGCAGAGTAAGACTAACAGTTCCAGCAGAGTAAGACTAACAGTTCCAGCAGAGTAAGACTAACAGTTCCAGCAGAGTAAGACTAACAGTTCCAGCAGAGTAAGACTAACAGTTCCAGCAGAGTAAGACTAACAGTTCCAGCAGAGTAAGACTAACAGTTCCAGCAGAGTAAAACAGGAACAAACTTTCTCATCCTGTTTGTCGTGGATGAATATAGTATTAGGAGATGGCTAGGCCATCAGGAAGTGAGATGTGAGTGACAGAGTGACATAAAGAATAACACATTGGCATGAGGACAGGTAGACGATGTGATCATGTGACTCCTGTGTTC